>NC_089240.1:73126012-73426012 GCF_963924675.1 Phocoena phocoena | reverse complement strand
CTTTGGTCTCTGTTTTTTCTTTTTTTCTTTTGCCCTACCCAGGTACGTGGGGAGTTTCTTGCCTTTTGGGTGGTCTGAGGTCTTCTGCCAGCCTTCAGTAGGTGTTCTGTAGGAGTTGTTCCACGTGTAGATGTATTTCTGGTGTATCCATGGGGAGGAAGGCGATCTCCGCGTCTTACTCTTCCGCCATCTTCAAGGTCCCCCTACACCACTCTTAATTGCTTTGGAATGATATCAGATGTTTAAGCAGGAATTTTCTCACCTCAGGTAGCTCCTTTTCCCTACTAGGCATCAAGGTTTATAACACTTAGCTTGCTAACAGATTGCCTTTGTTGTGGTGTGTAGAAATATTAGAAGAGGAGTATGAAAAAACAGGAAAATACAGACAAGTGAAAAGCACAGATATATAAGTATATGAAGAAAATTACTACCTAGGGATAAATATAGAATCTGTTCTTTGAAATCAAGGACTATAAAAATTTCAGAACCACATAACTCAAATTCATGAAATGACATCAAATCTCATTTTTAATATGAGGGAGTTAGTCAATCAAATTGGATTAATCCCTTTGGATTGAAGTGTGCCCTTATGACTTGCTTTAAACAATTAAATGTGATTACCTTTTGGTGGAAGAGTAAGAACTGGTATTCAGTTTGCCATGCTTTACCATTCTTTCTTTTTTTTTATGGTTACCCATAAGTCTCCAGTTAATAGATACTCTGTCACTGTCGGGGCCAGAAAGGAGCCACAATTCAACTGCAATGAAAATGTAAAGTGAACAAGAAAAATAAATCTCTGTTGTTTGAAGTCAATGAGACTGTAGGATTGTTCATTATTGCAACATAATAGACTGAAATGGAAGTTATGGGAATGTTCTTGAGAAAAGCTCAAAATATTTGGCACTGGCTTATTGGTTGGTCAATAGGCAGCAAATAAGTTATAATCAGAGACTAGAAAGGTTGTTACCTCTGTTATGCAGTAGCAAATCATGCAAATGTCTTCCCTGTAATAACGTGAAAAATGAATCATGTACCTTGTCAAATTGTTATTCTAGAGGAAATGGTTGGAAAACAGAATTTCAAAAGCATGTGTTGCTTGTTGTTGGCTGTATTTGCAAAGGTATTACAAAAAAGAGATAAACTCAAAAATGAACTAGTTCAATTTAAGACAGAAATGAAAGGGACTTGAAAGAATAGTCAAAGTATTTATAGTATTGGAAGGGACAGCTACTTCTCAAACCCAAATGGTAAAACCTGAGAAATGAAATGTTCTAAGCTGATTAAAAGGTATCTTTGCAATGAGAATCAAATCAATGATATGGCCTTCACTCCCATTGTAAAAATTATTTGAAGGGATTAGGGTGGCACTGAGTGAATTATTTCAATGGGAGAAATACTTCTCAGAGAAAGAAGACAAAGGTGTGGTTCTCCCACCAAAGCCTAAAATCTACCCATAATTATGTCAAGAAAGATAATTAGAGAGAGGGGGAGTGGGGGAGATGCAGAAGAACATGGGAGTGAGAAAGTAAAAAGGCATACATCAGTAAGGTGGGAATTGGGTCTAAAATGTATGTTAGGATTCAAGAAACAATGGTGAGCTAAAACAAAGTTGTACATGAGAATAATTTATATAGCCACTGACTGCAAAAATAATTCAACGTAATAAATAATAATATTGGGAATGAAAAATGCTTGATGAAACTAAATCCTAGACAGTAAAAACATAGAAACTGATGGAGGAAAAACAGAGTTAGTGAGATTTAAGGAGGATTAAGATTTTTACTAACTTTATAAAATTTGTTGAGTATGCAAAATTTTAAGTTTTTAAACTAGAAAAACAGAAATAATAACTATCATATAGTGAGCCATAATTTTCTAAATACTTCACATTAATCTTTTAATTCCCACAACAACACTATTAAATAGGTATTACTATAACCCACATTTTATAGGAAGGAAACTGAGGTTAAAATATTAATTACTTTACCCAGGTTATTATAATTGTTAAATTGTCTAAGTGGTTTCAAACTCAGGTGGAATAACTTCAGAAATGATGCTCCTAGTCACTATTTTGTACTGAGTTTTCCAATGCTGAACAAGAGATATACCAGTAATAAAGTGACAAAGAAGGTGAATTAAATGGATAGGAAAAGATATACCAAGGAGATAATTACTAACTAAAAGACATCTGCTATGGCAGCATTGTTATCAAACTATAGCAAAAGTTGTTCCTGTCTTTGCTTGATCCACTCTACCAAGTTGAGCATTCCAGTTGTTGTAGCATTGGCTGCTAATAGCTCGCACCTCTACCCTTCTCCAGAAGTTTGTCCTTAGCCTTGTGGGTGATCCCTGGCCAGTGACTGTTTAATGTGTGGTTATAAAAGCCCAGACCCCTTGCTTCAAGAAATTGTAAACTCTGTGGTGCAATGCACGCTACAGAAATCATCATGGGAATAGACTAAAACTATACATTTCCTGAAATTGCATTTGGCCTTACTTCTTCTGCTGTCCAATCCTGCTTCCATCTCTTCTCACAGAGAACTCCTTCAGTAAACCCCTTGCACATCACAGGCTCCAGTTCTAGGAAACCCAACTAACACACAAACAAATAAATGTTAAAGAAAATAAAAATATTATAAGTGGTAAAGAGGATAATTAATTCATGATAAATTGATCCATTCAAGAGGAATATGAAACAATCACAAAAATACCTCAAAATACATCCAGAAAACTTTGACAGAGTTACAAAAAAACTGTTTAAAAATCTACAAAGTTGGAAATATTTAACAAAATTTGTTTATAATTCAGAGTCAATAAAACATTGCTGAAGATATAAATGATTTGAATAAATCAATTAAGAATTTTATTTAATGGCAAAGTAGTGACACTTGGAAATAACAATTAAAGAATAGGTTTTCTTTTCATATGGAATATTTACAAAATTGGCCATGTACTAGGCAACACATTTTTAAAATATTTTCTAAAAAAATATATTCCTGGAAAAAATAGCCAAGAAAGAAATCCTATGCACTATTTTTTTTTTTGGCAGCACCCCTCAGCATGGGGGATCTTAGTTCCCTGACCCCCTGACCAGGGATCGAACCCAAGTCCACTGCATTGGACATGTGGAGTCTTAACCACTGGACTGCCAGGGAAGTCCCTGGAAATTTGTAGTTTTAAGTGAATACGTGCAATAAGAAAAATTATTGAAAATTACTGAGCTATGCTTTTAACCTAAGATATTGAAAAACAACAACAACAACAGTTAAAAAAAAAAACAGGTACATCATTGGCTAGTACACATTTAGAAAGTGGGCTTCCCCTATGATTATAAGATATAGGCAATGTAAGGACTGTGCATTACATGTGACATACATGACAATAAATAATAGAATCATCACAATAATATAGGCATGAGAATGATAGAATGCATGTAAAATAGAAGGAAATAAATAAGAGCAGAACCTAATGAATTAGAAAACCAAGAAACAATAAATATAATTAAGACAATAAAGCCTGGTTCTTTGGATGAATTATAAAATAAGGAAACATATGTCAAGACCAGTGAAGACAAAAAGAGAAATGATACAAATATTAAGATAAATTGTTATTTTTGAATAAGTGAGAAGAAATGGAAGCATTTCCAGAAAAAAATCAAGAAACACTGAGTCAAGAAAAGTTTTGTGTTTTATGAAACATGGAAAAATATATTCTTAAAGGTTCTCTCATTTCAATTTTTTTTAATTTAATAAATTGATATCTGATGATTTCTAAAACTTTCAAGATAACCCCTCTCTGCCATACTGAGCTCAAATCAGAGCAGGAGCAGCAAGAAAACACAAGAGTTCGTGTTTCCCAGAGAGGATATTCAACTCAGTGCTACAGGTGATAGCATGATAAAGAAACTGAATGATTTGCAAGCATTTTCTCCATTCCATCAGTTGTCTTTTCACGTTGTTAATTATTTCTTTCGTGGTGCAGAAGTTTTTAGAGTGATCTAGTCCCAGTTATTGATTTTGGTTTTTGTTCTTTTGGTGTCAAATCCAAAAAGTTATAGCTGATACTAAAGTCAAGGTGCTTTTTCTCTGTGTTTTCTCCTAGGAATTTAACTTTCAGACCATGTGTTTATGTTTTAAATCCATTTCAAATTAATTTTTGTGATCAGTGTAAGATAGGGATCCTATTCATTTGCATGCATATGGTTATCTAGTCACTCAGCACCATTTATTCAAGAGACTATTCTTTCCCCACAGAGTGTTCTTGATTTCCTTGTTGACTATTAGTTGACCATATATGTTGAAGTTTATTTCTGGGCTCTCTATTCTGTTCCATTTGTCTATGTGTTTATTTTTATGCCAGTACCATACGCTTGATTAGTACAGCTTTGTAGTATAGTTTGAAGTCAACAAGTGTGAGGTCTCTGTCTTTGCTCTTCCTTCTCAGGTTTGTTTTAGCTATTGGGGTATTTTGTGATTCCATACAAATTTTAGGATTTTTTGTCTATTTCTGTGAAAAATGACATGAGAATTTTGATAGGGATTTCATTGAATCTATAGACGGCTTTGGGTATGATGGACATTTTAAAAACATTAATTCTTCCAATCCATAAACACAGGATATCTTTTCATTTGTTTTAGTCTTCTTCAATTTATTTTTCATCAAAGCCTTATAGTTTTAATCTTGTCACCATTAGAAAGAAGGAAATTCTTCCATTTACAACAACATGGATGGATGCTGAGGGCATTGCTAAGTGAGAGAAATCAGACCAAGATAGACTAATACTGTCTGATATCACGTATATGTGAAATTTAAAATTTTAGAACTCATAGATAAAGCATAGAATGGTGATTATCACGGGTTGGGAGTATGTCAATTAAGGAGATATTGGTCAAAGGACAAAAATTTGCAGTTAGAAGATGAATAAGTCTGGAGATCTAATGCATACTGTATTATATATTTCAAAGTTGCTATAAGTCTAGATCTTAAATGTCTTTACCTGAAAAGAAAATGATAATTATGTAACATGACAGATATGTTACCTAATGCTGTGGTGATTATATTGCAGGATATAAATGTATCAAATCAACACATTATACACCCTAAACACAAGCAGCACTATATATAAATCATATCTCAATAAATAAAAAAGAAACTAATTGACAGTGTTGGGAAACTGATCAAAAGTCACCCACAAAAGCTGGGATTTAAAGGAAGTTAAAGTGGTCCCAGGTTTTTACCACCCACAACCTCCCAGTAGTCCAGTGAGAATAAAAGCATCTCCTCAATGTGGAATTCTAACAGACTAAGAATAATTGAATATGAATTTAACAACAAAAATCACCAAAAACATTCAGGCAATAAATCCACACATTTGTACTCTCAGAACTACATTTATTAGAATTATTAGATACAGAACATGAAATAACTATATAGTAAATATATAAATAATAAATGAAATTCCCAAAATGAGTAAACAAAAATAGTCTACACACAAAAAAAGCATATTGGGGGAAATAATGTCTAGACATAAAAAACAAGGAATTGATAAAAAGAAACCCACTGGATGAGTTAAACAAAATATCATATACAGTAGAAGAGGCAACTAGAAGATAGAACCAAAGAAATTATGCAGATTCCAAAAGTAGATAATAGAACTAATTTAAGGGAAGCAATATATTTTTATAGAAATATGATTGACATATAACATTATATTAGTTTTAGGTGTACAACATAATGATTTGATATATACTGCAAAATGACTATCACAATAAGTCTAGTTAACAGCCATCATCACATTTAGTTACAAATTTTTTTTCTTTTGATGAAAAATTTTAAGATCTACTGTCTTAGCAACTTGCAAATATACAATACAGCATTATTAACTATAGGCACCATGCTGTTGTATATTACAATACAGGACTTATTTATTTTAGAACTGGAAGTTTGTACTTTTTGACTACCTCCACCCATTTCAACCCTATCCCCCACACCATCCTCCACCTCTGGCAGCCACCAATTTGTTCTCTGTACCTATCAATTATTTTGTTTCCTTTTTTAGATTCCACAGGTAAATGAGATCATATGGTACTTGCTTTCTCTTTCTGAATTATTTTACTTAGAATAATGCCCTTAAAGCCCATCCAGTTTTTGCAAGTGGCAGGATTTTCTCCTTTTATAAGGCTGAATAATATTCCTGTGTGTGTGTGCACATACACAAAGTGGAATATTACTTGGGAATGTATTTGCTTTATCAATTCATCAATCAATGGACACTGGAGAGGCGATACTTGGTATATATATATATATATATATATATATATATATATATACACACACACACACACACACACACACACATATATATACACACAAAGATGGAGACAGAGACAGACAGAGAGAGAGAACTACTAGAAGAAATTTGAAAAGAAGTATAACAGATATGCTTACAAAGAATATGTTGCCCTTGTTCTTTGTGCTTATTTTGTCATCTACACTTTTACTGCCTTCTGTGGTTTTAATAGAGCATTTTATGGATTTCATTTTTTATTCTTTGTAAGCATATCTGTTATAGTTCTTTTCAAATTTCTTCTAGTAATTGGGAGATTGCGATTGGCACATATACACTAATATGTATAAAATGGATAACTAATAAGAACCTGCTGTATAAAGAAATAAAATTAAATTAAAAACAAGAAAACAAGTAAATATCATAGATATTGATCCAACTATATCAAAAATCACTTTAAATGACAGTGGACTAAATACATCAGTTAAAAGATAGGAATTTTAAGAGTGGATAAAAAACAAAAGCCAACTATACGTAGTCTACTAGAAACCCACTTTAAATATAAAGTCACAGCTTGATTAAAGTAAAGGGATGGTGAAAGATACTTCATTCTGACACTAATCAAAAGAAAGTTGTAATAACGATATTAATATAAAACAGAGAAGACTTCAGAACAAAGAATGTTATCAGGGATAAAGAAGGGCATTAAATACTGAAAAACAGGTTCAGTACTCCAAGAAGACATAATAATTATTTTTTTAATTAATTTATTTAATTCATTTATTTTTGGTTGCATCGGGTCTTCGTTGTTGTGTGCAGGTTTTATCTAGTTGCGGCAAGTGGGGGTTACTCTTTGTTGTGGTGCATGGGCTTCTCATTGCAGAGGCTTCTCTTGTTGCAGAGCACAGGCTCTAGGCACGCAGGCTTCAGTACTTGTAGCACACATGCTTAGTAGTTGTGGTTCCCGGGCTCTAGAGCACAGGCTCAGTAGTTGTGGCACACTGGCTTAGTTGCTCCGCAGCATGTGGGATCTTCCCAGACCAGGGCTCGAACCCATGTCCCCTGTACTGGCAGGCAGATTCTTAAACACTGCACCACCAGAGAAGCCCCCAGACATAATAATTCTTAATGTGTATGAACTTAACAAAAAAGTGTCAAAATATGTGAGGCAAAAAATATTAGGACTACAAGGAGAAATAGATGAATCCACTATTGTAGCTGAGAACTTTAACACCCCTCTGTCAGAAATGGGCTGATCCAGCAGGCAGAAAGTCAGTAAAGATATAATTGAATTTAACAGTATCATCAATCAACTGGATAAAATTGACATCTATAAACTACCCAACAACAGCAGATTACACATTCTTCTCAAGCTCACATGGAACATTAACCAAGATAGAACTAATTTGGGGCCATATAAAAAAAACTTAACAGTTTCAAATAATAGAAATAGTACAATGTCTCCTCTCAGACCACAATGGAATTAAACTAGAAATCAATAACAGAAAGATAGATGGAAAATTCCCCAATAATTGGAGATTTAAAAACACACTTCTAAATTAAACATAGGTCAAAGAAAAACTCTCGAGAAATTTTAAAATATTTTGAACTAAATGAAAATAAAAATACAACCTATTAAAATTTGTAAAATGTAGCAAATGCAATATCTAGTGAAAAATTACAGTACTGAATGCATATATCAGGAAAGAAGAGAGTCTAAAATCAATAATCTAAGATTTTATTTAGGAAATTTAAAAAGAAGAGCAAATTAAATCCAAAGTAAGAAGAAGAAAAGAAATAACAGATTTGAGCAGAAATCAATAAAATTTAAAACAGGAAATCAGTAAACAAAATCAATAAATCTAAAAGCATCTTCTTAGAAGGTGAATAAAATTGAAAAGCCTCTAGACAAGGTTAACTGAGAAAAAATAAATGTTATTAAATTAGAAATGAAAGAAGGAAAATCACTACAGAGCCAAAGAACATGAAAAAGATAATATTGGAATATTAGGAACAACTCTACACTTACAAATTTGATAACATAGATGAAATGGACCAATTTCTTGAAAAACACAACCTTGCTAAACTCACATAGAATCAAATAGAAAATTTGAATAGACCTACGTCTATTAAAGACATGAAATCAATAATTAACAACTTTTCAAAACAGAAAACACCAGGCCCAGTTGGATTCATTGGTGAATTCAACCAAACATTTAAGGAATAAATTATACAAATTATCTACAATATTTTTTTAATAGAGATGCAGAGGCATACTCTTAACTTATTCTAAAAGGTCAGTATTATCTTTATATCAAAATTGAACAAAGAGGTTATAAGAAAACTAGAGACAACTATTTCTAAGGAACATAGATGTAAAAATTCTCAACCAGGTATTAGCAAATCAAATCCAACAATGTATAAAAATAATTATACACCACTATCTAGTGGGATTTAGTGCAAGTATGAAAGAATGTTTCAACATTCAAAAATCAATATGACTAAACATATCAATATGTTAAAGAAGAAAAATGGCACAATAAGTGCAAATAAAGCATGTGAAAAATTCCAACATTCATCCATAACAAAGACTTTCAGCAATCTAAGAATAGAGGAACTTCCTCAACTTGATAAATACTATCTACAAGAAAAATTATATCTAACATCATATGTAAAATTATGGAACTCCAAACTTTCCCACTAAGATCAGGAATGAGGCAAGAATATTGTTTCTAGAGAATGGACTTGAGGACACGGGGAGTGGGAAGGGTAAGCTGGGACAAAGTGAGAGAGTGACATGGACATATATACACTACCAAATGTACAATAGGTAGCTAGTGGGAAGCAGCCGTATAGCACAGGGAGATCAGCTCCATGCTTTTCGTACATCTAGAAGGGTGGGATAGGGAGGGTTGGAGGGAGACAACAGAGGGAGGAAGTTTGGGGATATATGTATATGTATAGCTGATTCACTTTGTTATAAAGCAGAAACTAACACACCATTGTAAAGCAATTATACTCAAATAAAGATATAAATAAATAAATAAATAAATACGAGTGTTACTTCTCACTACTGCTTTTCAACATTGTACTGGAAGCCCTAGCTAATTCAGTAAGACAAGAAAAAGGAAGAAAGTGTATACAAATTGGGAAGGAAGAAATAATACTCTTTTATTTTGTAGATAACATAATCATCTGTGTCAGAAATCTGAAGGAATCAACCAATAACATTCCTGGAATGAATAAGCAATTATAGATCTCCCTTGACTTACAATGGGGTTGTATCCTGATAAACCCATCCTAAGTTGAAAATACTGTAAGTCAAATGTGCATTTAATACACTTAACCTGCCAAAAATCATAGCTTAGCCTAGCCTACCTTAAACATACTCAGAACACTTACAATATCCTACCTTTGGGCAAAATCATTTAACACAAAGCTTATTTTATAATAAAATGTTTAGTATCTCATGTGATTTACCAAATAGTGTATTGAAAGTTTAAAAAAAATAAAGAATGGCTATACAGATACAGAAAAGATTGTAAGTGTATCAGTTGCTTACTCTCGTGATCACATTGCTGACTGTGAGCTATGGTTCATTGCCAGTGCCCAGCATCACAAGAGAGTATCATACTGCATATCACTAGATCAGGAAAAGATCAAAATTCAAAACTCAACATTCAAAACTCAGAGTACATATCACTTTTGCACCATTGTAAAGTCAAAAAATTGTATGTCAAAACATCATAAAAGTCAGAGACTATCTGTATATCAAGCATGCAGGATATAAAGTTAATATACAAAAGACAATTGCTTTTCTATAATGGGCAATGAACAAGTGAAATATGCAAATAAAAACATATTTACATGCACCAGTTGTCTCATCACTGTTACTCTTATTATTGTTATATAAAAAATATAATTACCAAGTGAAAAATAGTCAGGTTAAAAACAGTGTGTACAGTATCATTCCTCTCTTAAATGTATGTTAGCATAAATAACTGGAAGGCTCTAAATAAAACTTTAAGTGTTATCTTGTAATGGTTGGATTCTAGATGAGTTTTCATTTTCTTCTTTTTGCTTATATTTATTTTCAAAATGAATGCCTACTGTCTATAATAGAAAAGTTAAAATTATAATAAAAAGTGAAGGGAGAGGGCAGATATGGAGGAAGAAATATACGGAGTTGAGGGAAGAAAACAAAGTTTTTTGAGGTCTGTGATAATCCAGATATTTAATCAAGCTATACATTTCCCTGTATTAATTGTCTGCTCTTTGTAACTCAGAGTAGCCATTTGCCTACTAGTTACAGGTTTTTAAGGCCTCTAATTTTTAAATCTGTAGATCTGTATTTCTTAACCAGAGGTGCACATGGGAATCAGCAGGGAAATTTTTCAAAATATCCTTGCCAGGTTTCCACCTTCAGAAGTTCTGATTCAGAATGTCCTGGTAGGGCCTGTTTAGGGGCCATTTGAAAAACCTCATGCTGATTGAGGATCCCATGGTGTGCAAGATGATTTACTGGGGGAGGTAAGAAAAATATTAGAACTTCTAATTTTATTTATTTTTATTTCATTCTTAAAATACTTTACTTGTATATGTATTAATAGTGTACATAATATTGCTATAGTGAGACGTAAAATTTTCAAATAAATAAATTTACTTATTTGGAAAAATCACATTTACATTAGTACTGAAAATAAATTAATTATGCACATCCGTCAAAATGGTTTGAGAGGACTTCCCTGGTGATGCAGTGGTTAAGAATCCACCTGCCAATGCAGGGGACATGGGTTCGAGCCCTGTTCCATGAAGATCCCACATGCCATGGAACAACTAAGCCTGTGCACCACAACTACTGAACCCACATGCCTAGGGCCCGTGCTCCACAACAAGAGAAGCCACTGCAATGAGTAGCCCGTGCACCAAAACTAAGAGTAGCCCTCATTCACCACATCTAAAGAAAGCCCATGTGCAGATAGGAAGACACAGCACAGCCGAAAAAAACCAAAAAACAAAAACGGTTTGAGAGGCTCCCAGCATCCCTACCTGGGCTGATTCTATGTCAAGCCAGTCCATAAAAATTGGGAGAAGTGCTTGCTTCTTTATCATGTATTGACACCAACACAAAGAATCAGGGAAATATGACAAAACAAAAAGGAAGAATATAAACCTCCAGTAACCAACTTTAAAGAAATGGACATCTCTGAATTACCAGTGAAAGAATTTTTTTAAATCATCTTAAGGAAGCTCAATGAGTTACAAGAGGACACAGAAAGACCACTAAACAAAATCAGAAAAGTTTATTCTCATGAACAAACAAATGAAAATTTATTCTCATGAACAAATGAGAATAACTACAAAGAGATAAAAAACGTTAAAAGAAACAAAACAGAATTCTAGAACTGAAGAATAGAACTGAATGAAATAAATGAATAGAGAATTTCAAGAGAAACGTTGATCAAGCAGAAGAAAGAATTAGTGAACTTGAATAGAGGTCATTTGAAATGATTTAGGCAGAGGAAAAACAACAATAAAAGGAATGAAAAAGAGTGAATAAAGCCCAAGGGGCTTATGAGAAACAAGCAAGGGAATCAGTGTGTGAATTATGGGAGATCCAGAAGGAGAAGAAGGGGTGAAAAGCTTATTAAAAGAAATAATGGCTGAAATCTTCCCAAATATGAGGTAAATGTACGTCCAGATTCATGAAACACAAATAATTCAAATAGGGTGAACCCAAAGAAGACTGCACTGAGACATATAATAATTTGTCAAAAGTCAAATAAGAGAGTTTTCTAGATCCATCCATGTTGCTGCAAATGGCATTATTTCACTATTTTTATGGCTGAGTAATATTCCATTGTACATATATACCACATCTCTATCCATTCATGTGTCAATGGAAATTTAGGTTGCTTCCATGTCCTGACTACTGTAAATAGTGCTGCCATGAACATGGGGTGCATGTATCTTTTCAAATTATGGTTTTCTCTGGGCATATGTTCAGTAGTGGGATTGCTGGGTCATATGGTAGCTCTATTTTTAGTTTTTAAAGGAACTTCCATACTGCTCTCCATAGTGGCTGTACCACTTTACATTCCCACCAACAGTTTAGGAGTGCTCCCTTTTCTCCACACCCTCTCCAACATTTATTGCTTGTAGATTTTTTGATAATAGCCATTCTGACCAGTGGGAGGAGATACCTCATTGTACTTTTGATTTACATTTCTCTAATAATTAGTTATGTTGAGAATCTTTTCAGGTGCTTTTTGGTCATCTGTATGTCTTCTTTAGAGAATTGACTATTTAGCTCTTCTGCCCATTTTTTGATTAGGTTGTTTGTTTTTTTGATATTGAGCTGTATGAGCTGTTTCTAGATGTTGAAGATTAGTCCTTTGACAGTTGCTTCTTTCGCAAGTATCTTCTTCCATTCTGAGGGTTGCCTTTTTGCCTTGTTTATGGTTTTCTCTGCTGTGCAAAAGCTTTTAAGTTTAACTAGGTCCCATTTGTTTATTTTTGTTTTTATTTTCTTTAGAAGGTGGGTCAAAAAACATCTTGCTGCAATTTATGTCAAAGAGTGTTCTTCCTATGTTTTCCTCAAGGAGTTTTATATTGTCCCATCTTACATTAAGGTCTTTAATCCATTCTGAGTTTATTTTTGTGTACAGTATTAGGGAGTGTTCTAATTACATTCTTGTATATGTAGCTGTCTAGTTTTCCCAACACCACTTATTGAAGAGACTTTTTTCTCCATTGTATATTCTTGCCTCCTTTGTCAGAGATTAGGTGACCAAAGATGCCTGGATTTATCTCTGGACTTTCTATCTTGTTTCATTGATCTATATTTCTGTTTTTGTACAAGTACCATACTGTTTTGATTATTGTAGCTTTGTAGCAGAGTCTGAAGTCAGGGAGCCTGATTCCTTCAGCTTAGTTTTGTTTCTCAAGATTGCTTTGGTGATTCTGGGGTCTTTTGTGTTTCCGTACAACTTGCAAAATTTTTTTTTTTAATTCTGTGAGAAATGTCATTTGCTCATTTGATAGAAATTGCACTGCCTCTGTAGCTTGCTTTCAGTAGTATATTCATTTTCACAACACTCATTCTTCCAATCCAAGAACACAGTATATCTCTCAATCTGTTTCTTTCATCTTTGATTTCTTTCATCAGTATATTATAGTTTTCTGAGTACAGGTCTATTACCTCCTTAGGTAGGCTTATTCCTAGGTATTTTATTCTTCTTGTTGTGATGATAAATGGGATTGTTTCCATAATTTCTCTTTCTGATCTTTTGTTATTAGTGTATACGAATGCAACAGATTTCTGTGTATTAATTTTGTATCCTGCAACTCTGCCAAATGCATTGATGAGCTCTATTAGTTTTCTGGCAGCATCTTTAGGATTTTCTATGTAGAGTATCATGCCATCTGCAAACAGTGACGGGTTTACTTATTCTTTTCCAATTTGGATTTCTTTTATTTCTTTTTCTTCCCTGATTGCTATGGCTAGGACTTCTAAAACTATGTTGAATAAGAGTGGTGTGAGTTGACATCCTTGTCTTGTTTCTGATCTTAGAGAAAATGTTTTCAGGTTTTCACCATTTAGAATTATGTTTGCTGTGGTTTTGTCATATACTGACTTTATTATGTTGAGGTAGCTTCCCTCTAGGCCCAATTTCTGTAGAGATTTTATCATAAAAAGGTGTTGAATTTTCCCAAAAGCTTTTTCTGTACCTATTGAGATTATCATACGGTTTTTATTCTTCAGTTTGTTAATATGGTGTGTCACAGTGTTTGATTTGCATATATTCAGGAATCCTTGCATTTCTGCAATAGATCCTAGTTGATCATGGTGTATGATCCTTTTAATGTGGTTTTGGATTTGTTTGCTAGTATTTTTTTGAGTATTTTTGCATCTATATTAATCAGTGATGTCAACCTGTAATTTTCTTTTTTTGTGATATCCTTGTCTGGTTTTGGTATTGAGGTGATGGTGACCACATAGAATGAGTTTGGGAGTGATCCTCCCTCTGCTATATTTTGGAAGAGTTTGAGAAGGATAGATGTCAGCTCTTCTCTAAATATTTGATAGAATTCTCTGTGAAGCCAAATGGTCCTGGGCTTTTGTTTGTTGGAAGATTTTTTTTTAACATCTTTATTGGGGTATAATTGCTTTACAATTGTGTGTTAGTTTCTGCTTTATAACAAAGTGAATCAGTTATACATACACATATGTTCCCATATCTCTTCCCTCTTGCGTCTCCCTCCCTCCCACCCTCTCTAACCCACCCCTCCAGGCAGTCACAAAGCACCGAGCTGATCTCCCTGTGATATGCAGCTGCTTCCTACTAGCTTTCTACCTTAAATTTGGTAGTGGATATATGTCAACGCCTGTCTCTCACTTTGTCACAGCTCACCCTTCCTCCTCCCCATATCCTCAAGTCCGGTGTCCAGTAGGTGTGTGTCTTTATTCCTGTCTTACCCCTAGGTTCTTCATGGCATTTCTATTTCTTAAATTCCATATATATATGTTAGCAAATGGTACTGGTCTTTCTCTTTCTGACTTACTTCAATCTGTATGACAGACTCGAGGTCTATCCACCTCATTACAAATAGCTCAATTTCATTTCTTTTTATGGCTGAGTAATATTCCACTGTATATATGTGCCACATCTTCTTTATCCATTCATCCAATGATGGGCACTTAGGTTGTTTCCATCTCTAGACTATTGTAAATAGAGCTGCAATGAACATTTTGGTACATGACTCTTTTTGAATTTTCGGTTTCTTAGGGTATATGCCCAGTAGTGAGATTGCTTGGTCATATGGTAGTTGTATTTGTAATATTTTAAGGAACCTCCATACTGCTCTCCATAGTGGCTGTAGAATTTCACATTCCCACCAGCACTGCAGGAGTGTTCCCTTTTCTCCACACCCTCTCCAGCATTTATTGTTTCTAGATTTTTTGATGATGGCCATTCTGACAGGTGTGAGATGATATCTCATTGTTGTTTTGATTTGCATTTCTCTAATGATTAATGATGTTGAGCATTCTTTCATGTGTTTGTTGGCAGTCTGTATATCTTCTTTGGAGAAATGTTTGTTTAGGTCTCCTGCCCATTTTTTGATTGGGTTGTTTCATTTTTTTTGTTATTGAGCTGCATGAGCTGCTTGTAAATTTTGGAGGTTAATCCTTTGCCAGTTGCTTCATTTGCAACTATTTTCTCCCATCCTGAGAGTTGTCTTTTGGTCTTGTTTATGGTTCCCTTTGCTGTGCAAAAGCTTTGAAGTTTCATTAGGTCTCATTTGTTTATTTTTGTTTTTATCTGCATTTCTCTATGAGGTGGGTCAAAAAGGATCTTGCTGTGATTTATGTCATAGAGTGTTCTTCCTATGTTTTCCTATAAGGGTTTGATAGTTTCTGGCCTTACATTTAGGTCTTTAAAACAGTTTTAGCTTATTTTTGTGTATGGCATTAAGGAGTGATCTAATCTCATACTTTTACATGGACCTGTCCAGTTTCCCCAGCACCAATTATTGAAGAGGCTCTCCTTTCTCCACTGTACATTCTTTCCTCCTTTATCAAAGATAAGGTCACCATATGTGTGTGGGTTTATCTCTGGGCTTTCTCTCCTGTTCCATTGATCTATATTTCTGTTTCTGTGCCAGTACCATACTGCCTTGATTACTATAGCTTTGTAGTATAGTCTGAAGTCAGGGAGCCTGATTCCTCCAGCTCCTTTTTTTGTTCTCAAGATTGTTTTGGCTATTCGGGGTCTTTTGTGTTTCCATACAAATTGTGAAAGTTTTTGTTCTAGTTCTGTGAAAAATGCCAGTGGTAGTTGGATAGGGATTGCATTGAATCTGTAGATTGCTTTGGGTAGTAGAGTCATTTTCACAATGTTGATTCTTCCAATCCAAGAACATTGTATATCTCTCCATCTATTTGTATCATCTTTAATTTCTTTCATCAGTGTCTTATAATTTTCTGCATACAGGTCTTTTGTCTCCTTAAGTAGGTTTATTCCTAGATATATTATTCTTTTTTTTTTACAATGGTAATTGGGAGTGTTTTCTTGATTTCACTTTCAGATTTTTCATCACTGGTATATAGGAAGGCCAGAGATTTCTGTGCATTAATTTTGTATCCTGCAACTTTACCAAATTCATTGATTAGCTCTGTAGTTTTCTGGTAGCATCTTTAGGTTTCTCTATGTATAGTAACATGTCATCTGCAAACAGTGACATCTTTACTTCTTCTTTTCCAATTTGGATTCCCTTTATTTCTTTTTCTTCTCTGATTGCCGTGGGTAAAACTTCCAAATCTATGTTGAATAAGAGTGGTGAGAGTGGGCAATCTTATGTTGTTCCTGATTTTAGTAGAAATGCTTTCAGTTTTTCACCATTGAGGATGATGTTGGCTATTGGTTTGTCATATATGGCCTTTATTATGTTGAGGAAAGTTCCCTCTATGCCTACTTTCTGCAGGGTTTTTATCATAAATTGGTGTTGAATTTTGTCAAAACCTTTCTCTGCATCTATGGAGATGATCATATGGTTTTTGTTCCTTCAGTTTGTTAATATGGTTTATCACATTGATTGATTTGCGTATATTGAATAATACTTGCATTCCTGGAAGAAAGCCCACTTGATCATGGTGTATGATCCTTTTAATGTGCTGTTGGATTCTGTTTGCTAGTATTTTGTTGAGGATTTTTGCATCTATGTTCATCAGTGATATTGGCCTGTAGTTTTCTTTCTTTGTGACATCTTTGTCTGGTTTTGGTATCAAGGTGATGGTGGCTTTGTAGAATGAATTTGGGAGTGTTCCTCCCTCTGCTATATTTTGTAAGAGTTTGAGAAGGATAGGTGATAGCTCTCCTCTAAATGTTTGATAGAATTCGCCTGTGAAGCCATCTGGTCCTGGACTTTTTTTCGTTGGAAAATTTTTAATCACAGTTTCAATTTCAGTGCTTGTGATTGGTCTGTTCATATTTTCTATTTCTTCGTGATTCAGTCTTGGCAGGCTGTGCGTTTCTAAGAATTTGTCCATTTCTTTCAGGTTGTCCATTTTATTGGCATAGAGTTGCTTGTAGTAATCTCTCGTGATCTTTTGTATTTCTGCATTGTCACTTCTTACTTCTCCTTTGTCATTTCTAATTCTATTGATTTGAGTCTTCTCCCTTTTTTTCTTGATGAGTGCCGCTAGTGGTTTATCTATTTTGTTTATCTTCTCAAAGAACAAGCTTTCCGTTTTATTGATGTTTGCTATTGTGTCCTTCATTTCTTCTTCATTTATTTCTGATCTGATTTTTATGATTTCTTTCCTTCTGCTAGCTTTGGGTATTTTTTGTTCTTCTTTTTCTAATTGCTTGAGGTGCAAGGTTAGGTTGTTTATTCAAGATGTATCCTGCTTCTTAAGGTGGGCTTTTATTGCTATAAACTTCCCCCTTAGAACTGCTTTTGCTGCATCCCATAGGTTTTGGGTCATCATGTCTCCATTGTCATTTGTTTCTAGGTATTTTTTAAATTTCCTCTTTGATTTCTTCAGTGATCACTTCATTATTAAGTAGTGTGTTGTTTAGCCTCCATATGTTTGTATTTTTTACAGATCTTTTCCTGTAATTGATATCTAGTCTCATGGCATTGTTGTTGGAAAAGATACTTGATACAATTTCAATTTTCTTATATTTACCAAGGCTTGATTTGTGACCCAAGATATGATCTATCCTGAAGAATGTTCCATGAGAACTTGAGAAGAATATGTATTCTGTTGTTTTTGGATGGAGTGTCCTATAAATACCAATTAAGTCCATCTTGTTTAATGTATTATTTAAAGCTTGTGTTTCATTATTAATTTTCATTTTGGATGATCTGTCTATTGGTGAAAGTGGGGTGTTAAACTCCCACTATGTATATGTTTCTGTCAATTTCCCCTTTTATGGCTGTTAGTATTTGCCTTATGTATTGAGGTTCTCCTATTTTAGGTGCATAAATATTTACAACTGTCATATCTTCTTCTTGGATCGATTCCTTGATAGTTATGTAGTGTCCTTCTTTGTCTCTTCTAATATTCTTTATTTTAAAGTCTATTTTGTCTGATGTGAGAATTGTTATTCCAGCTTTCTTTTGGTTTCCATTTCCATGGAATATCTTTTTCCATCCCCTTACTTTCAGTCTGTATGTGTCTCTAGGTCTGAAGTGAGTCTCTTGTATACAGTATATATATGGGTCTTGTTTCTGTATCCATTCAGCCAAGCTGTGTCTATTGGTGGGAGCATTTAGTCCATTTACATTGAAGGTAATTATTGATAAGTATGTTCCTATTCCCATTTTCTTAATTGTTTTTGGTTCGTTATTGTAGATCTTTTCCTTCTCTTCTGTTTCTTGCCTAGAGAAGTTTCTTTAGCATTTGTTGTAAAGCTGGTTTGGAGGTGCTGATCTCTCTCAGCTTTTGCTTGTCTGTAAAGGTTTTAATTTCTCCATCAAATCTGAATAAGATTCTTGCTGGGTAGAGTAATCTTGGTTGCAGGTTTTCCTCCATCATTTTCAATATGTCCTGTCACTCCCTTCCGGCTTGCAGAGCTTCTGCTGAGAGATCAGCTGTTAACCTTATTGGGATTCACTTGTGTGTTATTTGTTGTTTTTCCCTTGCAGCTTTTAATATGCTTTCTTTGTATTTAACTTTTGAAAGTTTGATTAATATGTGTCTTTGCGTATTTCTCCTTGGAATTATCCTGTATGGGACTCTCTGTTCTTCCTGGGCTTGATTAACTATTTCCTTTCCCATGTTAGGGAAGTTTTCAACTATAATCTCTTCAAATATTTCCTCACTCCCTTTCTTTTTCTCTTCTTCTTTTGGAACCCCTTAATTCGAATGTTGGTGCATTTAATGTTGTCCTGGAGGTCTCTGAGACTGTCCTCAGTTCTTTTCATTCGTTTTTCTTTATTCTGCTCTGCAGTAGTTATTTCCACTACTTTATCTTCCAGGTCACTTATCCGTTCTTCTGCCTCAGTTATTCTGCTATTGATCTCATCTTGAGTATTTTTCATTTCATTTATTGTGTTGTTAATCATTGTTTGTTTCATCTTTAGTTCTTCTAGGTCTTTGTTAAATGTTTCTTGAATTTTGTCTATTCTATTTCCAAGATTTTGTATCACGTTTACTATCATTATTCTGAATTGTTTTTCTGGTAGACTGCCTATTTCCTCTTCATTTGTTAGGTCTGGTGGGTTTTTATCTTGCTCCTTCATCTGCGGTGTGTTCTTTTGTCTTCTCATTTTGCTTATCTTACTGTGTTTGGGGTCTCCTGTTTGCAGGCTGCAGGTTCATAGTTCCCATTGTTTTTGGTGTCTGTCCCCAGTGGCTAAGTTTGGTTCAGTGGGTTGTGTAGGCTTCCTGGTTGGGGGGACTAGTGCCTGTGTTCTGGTGGATGAGGCTGGATCATATCTCTCTTGTGGGCAGGTCCACGTCTGTTGGTGTGTTTTGGGGTGTCTGTGGACTTATTATGATTTTAGGCAGCCTCTCTGATAATGGGTGGTGTTGTGTTCCTGTTTTGCTAGTTGTTTAGCATAGGTTGTTCAACACTGTAGCTTGCTGGTTGGTTGTTGAGTGAAGCTGGGTGCTGGTGTTGAGATGGAGATCTCTGGGAGATTTTCGCCATTTGATATTATGTGGATCTGGGAGGTCTCTTGTGGACCAGTGTCCTGAAGTTGGCTCTCCCACCTCAGAGGCACAGCACTGACTCCTGGCTGCAGCACCAAGAGCCTTTCATCCACACGGCTTTGAATAAAATGGAGAAAAAGTAGAGATAACGATTTAGTAGAAGTGGGAAGAAAGAAAGATACAGAGAAAGAAATTAAGAAAGAGAAAGGAAGGAAGCAAGAAAAGAAGAAAGAAAGAAGGAAAGAAAGAAAGAAAGGAGGGAGGGAGGGAGAGATGGTAGGAGGAAGGAAGGAAGGAAAGAAGGAGTGAGGGAAGGAAAAAAGTAAGAAATAAAGAAGATAAAGTAAAATGAAATAAAGTAAAATATAATACAGTTATTAAATTAAAAAATACTTATTAAGAAAAAACATTAAAAAAAATAACGGACGGATAGAACCCTAGAACAAATGGTGGAAGCAAAGGTATACAGACAAAATCTCACACAGAAGCATACACATACACACTCACAAAAAGAGGACAAGGAAAAAAATCATAAATCTTGTTCTCAAAGTCCACCTCCTCAATTTGGTATAATTCATTGTCTAAAGGAGGAAAGGATGGAAGGAAAGAAGGAAGGAAGGAAAGAAAGAAAGAAAGAAAGAAAGAAAGAAAGAAAGAAAGAAAGAAAGAAAGAAAGAAAGAAAGAAAGAAAGGAAGGAAGGAAGGAAGGAAGAAAGAAAGAAAGAAAGAAAAAGAAAGAAAGAAAGAAAGAAAGAAGAAAGAAAGAAGATAAAGTAAAATAAAATAAGGTTATTAAAATTAATTATTAAGAAAAATAATTATAAAAATGAAAAAAAACGGATGGATAGAACCCTAGGACAAATGGTGGAAGCACAGCTATACAGACAAAGTCTTCCACAGAAGCATGCATATACGCACTCACAAAAAGAGGAAAAGGGGAAAAAATCATAAATCTTGCTCTCAAAGTCCACCTCCTCAATTTGGGATGATTTGTTGTCTATTCAGGTATTCCACAGATGCATGGTACATTAAGTTGATTGTGGAGTTTTAATCCACTGCTTCTGAGGCTGCTGGGAGAGATTTCCCTTTCTCTTCTTTGTTCTCACAGCTCACAGGTGCTCAGCTTTGGATTTGGCCCTGCCTCTGTGTGTAGATCGCTGGAGGGTGTCTGTTTTTCGCTCAGACAGGACGGGTTTAAAGGAGCCGCTGATTCGGGGTCTCTACTTCACTCATGCTGGTGGGAGGGAGGGGCGCGGAGTGCGGGGCGAGCCTGCGGTGGCAGAGGCCAGCGTGACATTGCACCAGCCTGAGGTCCACTATGTGTTCTCCCGGGGAAGTTGTCCCTGGATCCCGGGAACCTGGAAGTGGCTGGCTGCACAGGCTCCCTGGAAGAGGGGAGTGGATAGTGTCCTGTGCTCACACACAGGCCCCTTGGTGGTGGCAGCAGCAGCCTCAGCGTCTCCCACCCATCTCTGGGGTCTGTGCTTTTAGCCGCAGCTCACGCCCATCTCTGGAGTTCCTTTAAGCAGCATTCTCAAAACTCTCTCCTCGCGCACGAGGCAACAAAGAGGGATGAAAAAGTCTCTTGCCTCTTTGGCAGCTCCAGACCTTTTCCCAGACTCCCTCCCGGCTAGCCGTAGTGCACTAACCCCTTCAGGCTGTGTCACGCTGCCAACCCCAGTCCTCTCCCTGCGCTCGGACCAAAGCCCGAGCCTCAGCTCGCAGCCCCACCCGCCCCAGTGGGTGAGCAGACAAGCCTCTTGGGCTGGTGAGTACCGGTCGGCACCGATCCTGTGTGTGGGAATCTCCCCACTTTGCCCTCCGCACCCCTGTTGCTGTGCTCTCCTCACAGCTCCGAAGCTCCCCCCCTCCGCCACCTGCAGTCTCTGCCCACGAAGGGGCTTCCTAGTGTGTGGAAACCTTTCCTCCTTCACAGCTCCCTCCCACTGGTGCAGGTCCCATCCCTATTCTTTTGCCTCTGTTTTTTCTTTTTTCATTTTGCCCTACTCAAGTATGTGGAGAGTTTCTTGCCTTTTGGGAGGTCTGAGGTCTTCTGCCAGCATTCAGTATGTGTTCTGTAGGAGTTGTTTCATGTGTAGATGTATTTCTGATGTATCTTTTGGGAGGAAGGTGATCTCCACATCTTACTCTTCTGCCATCTTCCCCTCGTCCCTTGTTGGAAGATTTTTAATTGCAGTCTCAATTTCAGTGATTGTGATTGGTCTGTTCATATTTTCTCTTTTTTCCTGGTTCAGTCTTAGAAGGTTGTACCTTTCTAAGTATTTATCCATTTCTTTCAGGTTGTCCATTTTATTGGCATATATTTATAGTTGCTTGCAGTAGTCTCTTATGTCCCTTTGTATTTCTGTGATATCAATTGTAACTTCTCCTGTTTCATTTCTGAACTTAGTGATTTGAGCCCTCTCCCTTTTTTTCTGATGAGTCTGGCTAAAAGTTTATCATTTTTGCTTATTTTCTCAAAGAATCAGGCTTTAATTTCATTGATCTTTGCTGTTGTTTCCTTTGTCTCTATTTTATTTATTTCTGCTCTGATCTTTATGATTTCTTTCCTTCTACTTACTTTGTCCTTTGTTTGTTCTTCTTTGTCTAATTGCTTTAGGTGTGAGGTTAGGTTTTTTATTTCAGGTTTTTCTTGTTTCTTGACATAGAATTTTATTGCTATGAACTTCCCTCTTAGAACTGCTTTTGCTGTGTCCTATAGCTTTTGGATTATTGTGTTTTTGTTGTCATTTGTCTCTAGGTATTTTTTTTTAATTTCCACTTTGATTTCTTCAGTGATCCACTGTTTTTTTAGTAATGTATTTTTAGGCTCCAGGTGTTTGTGTTTTTTATACTTTTTTCCTTTAATTGATTTCTAATCTCATAGTGCTGTGGTTGGAGGAGAAGCCTGATATGATTTCAATTTTCTTAAATTTACTGAGGCTTGATTTGTGACCCAAGATGTGGTCTATCCTGGAGAATGTTCTGTGTGCCCTTCAGAAGAAAGTGTGTTCTGCTGCTTTTGGATGAAATGTCCTATAAGTATCAATTAAGTCTATCTAGTCTAATGTGTCATTTAATGCTTGTGTTTCCTTATTAATTTTCTATCTGAATGATCTATCCATTCGTGTAAGTGGGATGTTAAGTTCCCTGACTATTATTGTGTTACTTTCAATTTCCCCTTTTGTGTCTGATAGCATTTGCCTTATATATTGAGTTGCTCCTACTTTGGATACATATATATTTATAATTGTTATATCTTCTTCTTGGATTGATCCCTTAATCATTATGTAGTGTCCTTCGTTGTCTCTTATAGCATTCTTTTTTTAAAGTCTATTTTGTCTGATATGAGAATTGCTACTCCAGCTTTCTTTTGATTTCCATTTGCATGGAATATCATTTTCCATACCCTCACTTTCAGTCTGTATGTGTCCCTAGGTCTGAAGTGGGTCTTTTGTAGACAGTATATATATGGGATTGTTTTTGTATCCATTCAGCCAGTCTATGTCTTTTGGTTGAATCATTTAATCCTTTTACATTTAAGGCAATTATTGATATGTGTGTTCCTAATTCCATTTCCTTAATTGTTTTGTTTTTGTTTTTGTAGGTCTTTTTCCTTCTCTTCCTTTTTTTTTCTTCTCTTGTGTTTCCTGCCTAGAAAATTATTTTAGCAATTGTCATAAAGATGGTTTGTTGGTGCTGAATTTTGCCTGTCTGTAAAGTTTTTGAATTTCCAGTCTAATCTGAATGACAGCCTTTCTGGGTAGAGTATTCTTGGTTGTAGATTTTTCCCTTTCATCACTTGTAATATATCCTGCTACACCCTTCTGACCTGCAGACTTTCTGCTGAAAAATCAGTTGATAACTTTATGGGGATTCCCTTGTATGTTATATGTTGCTTTTCCCTTGCTGCTTGTAATATTTTTCCTTTGTCTTTAATTTTTGTTAGGTTTGTTAATATCCCTCAGTGTGTTCCTCTCTGGCTTTATCCTATATGGGATTCTGTGATTCCTGGAACTTTGGTGACTATTTCATTTGCCATGTTAGGGAGCTTTTCAACTATAATCTCTTTAAGTATTTTCTCAGGCCTTTTCTCTTTCTTCCTCTTCTGGGACGCCTATAGTTTGAATGTTGGTGCATCGAATGTTGCCCCAGATGTCTCTGAGACTTTCCTCATTTCTTTTTATTCTTTTTTCTTTATTCTGTTCTGTGGAAACGATTTCCACCATTCTGTCTTCCAGATCACTTATCCATTCTTCTGCCTCAGTTATTCTGATATTGATTCCTTCTGGTGTATTTTTCATTTCAGTTATTGTGTTGTCCATCTCTATTTGCTCTTTGGTTCTTCTAGGTCTTTTTTAATCATTTCTCATATATTCTCAATCTGAGCCTCCATTTCTTTTCTGAGATCTTGGATCATCTTTACTATCTTTACTCTGAATTCTTTTTCAGGTAGATTGCATATCTCTTCTTCATTAATTGTTGTTGTTGGTTTTTGTCTTGCTCCTTCATCTTCAGCATATGTCTTTGTTCCCTCATTTTGTCAGTCTTACCATGTTTTTGTCTCCTTTTCTCAGGCTACAGGATCCTAGTTCCTCTTGCTTCTGTGTCTGCCCCTTGGTGGGTACAGTCGGTCCAGTGGCTTGTGTCATTATCCACTCGATAAGGGTTTGATTGGTGTTGTGTTGACCAGGGTCTGCCCTAGATATTGATCACGGCCTCCCCTTGGCTCTGTGGTTGTCACTGCCCTGTGAGGGGCAGTTTCTGCTTCCTAGTTGTTGGAGTAGAGGCCCCCAGATCTATTTCTTAGCTGATATTCTGATCTGTGGTGCAAGGTAGGTGGGATTGGAGCACTCCCAATGGGAAAGAAGTCACCTAGTATTCCTCCTCTGGAGCTGTTCACCTGTGAATGTGTTCTGTTGTGTCCCCTTTTACCCATTGTGCTGGCTCACAAAGTACACTATAGTTGGCACTGCTCTTGTTCCTGCCTTAACTGTGGGTATGCCTGTAATTTTCTCTGGTGACTCTCAGGCATTGCTTTCAGCAGGCCACTGGCACAGATACACTAAGATCAGGTCCCAGAACTGCAGTAGTTGTGCACCTGTACCCACTGTGGGGGCTCTGGAGGCAGCTCAGATTCTGGCCTGACCCAAGCCCTGCATTTGCATGCCCTCAAAGCCCACAGGTGCCAAATCCAGACCCATCCCAGCTGCAGGAGCACTTGTTGTCACTTCACATGTTTCCTAGGTGTTGAATTTAGGATACTGTCAATGGAGGTGTGACTCTGCATTTCATGCTGCCGTGAGGATAGATTTCTGCACTTCTTCCTTAGCCACACACCCCCTGTGGCTCAGCTGTGCTTTCAGATCCTCTACTGGGAGGATTTCCTAGTGGGGGAACTATCCATGCCCTCTTGGGACAGCATGGGCTGGTCCTGGCACCTGCTGATGGATTTCCTAGTCGAAGGGCACTATCCACGTACTGCTCAAACAGCCAGGCAGGTTCCAGCATGCACTGATTGATTTCCTAGTTATGGAAGCTCTCAGTGTCCTCCTGGGACAGAATGGGCAGGTCCTGGCACTGGCTGGTGGAATCTTAGTGGCTAGAGCTATCCATGCCCTTCCAGGTCAGCAGGGACAGGTTCTGTGGCCTGTTGTTAGAATTCTTATTGGGGTAAGCTGTCTGAGCCCTCAGGGTCAGTGTTGAACTTTTTTAATTGGAAAATTTTTGATTACTGATTCAATGTCTTTACTTGTTATGGTACTTTTGAGAATTTTCTGTTTTTTCTTCCGTCATTTAGGAATGTTTCTATTTCATATGATTTGTCTAATATGTTGACATAATTGTTTACAGTATAGCCTTTTGACCACTTTTTATTTCTTTAATGGTGGCAGAAATGTACATACTTACATTTATGAATTTAGTTGTTTGCATCTTCTCTCTCTTTATTGTCAGTCTAGCTAAAGGTTTGATTTTGTTGATGATTCCAAAGTAACAACTTTGTAATAAAAGAAACTTGGTTTCCTTTATTCCTTTTATTGTTTTTCAATTCTCTACTTTATTTATCTCTACTTCAAGCTTTATTATTTCCTTCTTTCTGCTAACTTCGGGTTTAGTTCATCTCTTTCTAGTTCCTTTAGTTGTAAAGCAGCCTTATTCATGAATATGAGTTCATTTTTTCTTTATAATTATCCATTTACAGCTATAAATTTTACTCTAAGTACTATCTTCACTTCATCCCATATGTTTCAATACATTGTGTTTTTATTTTCAGTCATCTCTATGTATTTTCAAGTTTTTGTTGTGATTCCTTCTTTGATCCATTGATTTTAACAGAGTTTTGACCAGAGACATATTATGGCCACAGGAATTCGTTTCTGCAAAAATCTCCCAGTTGATAATGTGTTAAAGTGTGTATTGTTTAATTTCCACATATTTGTGAATTTTCCAGTTTTCCTTCTGTTATTAATATCTGGCTTAATTCCATTGTGGTTTGAGAAGGCACTTTGTATGATATCATTGTTGTAAAATTTATTGGAACACATTTTTTTTCCAATCACATGGTCTATTCTGGAGACTGTTCCATGTGCATTTGAGAAGAAGGTGTATTATTCTGTCATTGGGTGAATCTTGTATCTGCAATTAATGAACTCATTTAGTAGCTCTAATAGTTTTTCCCCTGTGGATTTCATACATTTTTCTATATATAAGATCAATATAAAAAATTTGTTGTATTTCCACACACTAGCAATAAACAATCTGAAAATTAAATTGGAAATCAATTACATTTAAATAGCATCAAAAGGAATAAAATATTTAAGAATAAATTTAACTTAAGAAGTTTAAGTCTTGTATACCTAAACTATAAAACATTGTGGAAAGAAATTAAAGATGTAAATATATGGAAAGACATCCCATGTTTCTGAATCAAAAGACTTGAGGTTGTTAAGATGACAATACTTACCAATTAATTTACAAATTCAAAGCAGTTCCTATCAAAATTCCAAAAGCTGTTTTTTTGTGCAGAAATGGAAAAATTTATTTTAATAATCATATGGAAATGCAAGTTTCCCTGCATAGCCAAAACAATCTTGAAAAGAAAAATCAAGTGTGATGATTCACATTTCCTGGTTTCAAAATTTACTGAAAATTTACAGTATTCAAAAAAGTAGGCTTCTGGCATAAAAACCGACACATAGACAAATATAACAGACTAGAGAGCATAGAAGTAAACCAACACTACTATTGATAACCAAAACTGTGAGATACAACTTCACACCCACTAGTATGGTTATAATTTTAAAAAGGAGATAAAAATTGTTAGCAAAGATGTGAAGAAATTGGAACCTTCATACATTGCTGATGAGAATATAAAATGAGGCAGCCATTGTAGAAAGCAGTTTGGAGGTTCCCCAAATAGTTTAACACAGAGTTACCATATGATGCAGCAACTTCACTCCTATACACATAACCAAAAACTTATAACGTGTTCAAAATAAAAAGTTGTACACAAATGTTTTTGCTGCATTATTTATAAATGGCCACAAAGAGGAAACATTACAAATGTCCATTAACAGGCAAATGAATAAATAAAATGTATATACATACAATAAAATATAGTTAAGTAACAAAAAAGTATAAGGATTCTCTATGTATAGTATCATGTCATCTGCAAACAGTGACAGTTTTACTTCTTTTCTGATTTGGATTCCTTTTATTTCTTTTTCTTCTCTGATTGCTGTGGCTAAAACTTCCAAAACTATGTTGAATAATAGTGGTGAGGTTGCAGATGTCACCAAAATGGCGATATAGGAGACCCCAGCAATCTCCCTGCAAAGATAAATAATTAGACAGGAATCCATGAACAAAAACATCTCTGGGGGAGCACTAGAGTCTACTCATGAAACTTCAGAAACACAGTGGGAATAAAAACAATCTGAGAATAAATTCACAAGAAGAGAAGGAATACAGCTTCATTTGGCCTGCATAATCTCATCACCCAAGCTGTCATTACTCAGTGCCAAGAGAGAACTTCCCAGCTATAAAGAGTTTCTTTCACCAGGAAAGGAACATCAGAGTGAGGGGCCAGCTTCTCCAGCTGGTCAGGGAACCACAAGAAGGTTCTGTCTCAGTTTCACCCCACTGTGATCAGCAAAGCTGAGATGTATAGAGACAGCTAGGAACAAGAAAGAAAAGCAGGGGTTTCCAGTAGTAGCCACAAAGCAGGAACAATTATGGCTCACAGTGACCTGCTCTGCAGACAAACCCAGCAGCTTTTAGTACTTAAGAAACCAAGAGCCAGCAGATTTCAGCAACTTTCACCCCACCTGTTTGTTGACGCCAGTTGCCTGGGTCCCTAGCTTCTCTTACCCATCCCCATCTCTGCTGGAGCCTGAAACCACACTAACAGCCAGCCCAGGCCTCTGCAGCTATGCAAATGCAAGACACCAATCTAGAGCTCTCTGGCTGACCCCTATTGCTATGCACATGCTTGGGGGTAGCCCCTCCAAGAATACATCTGCATGCTGCTGGTCTGATGCGCATGACTTGCCTCCACTGAGGGGAGACTGTGCAGCCACAATCAGAGTATGCCAACAGCCAGGGCTCCACAGTTGCTTATGGGTCCAGATCAGCAGGCTTTGTCTTATGTCACTGGCCTATGCCATTGTGCGTACCAGCATCTAGTGCCTCCAGCTGTGCAAATACACACATCTGCCATGACCCCCATCACTGGCCTCCACTGCCATGAACACAGGGCAAAACCCAGCAGCCATGTTACTTCACACCCACAGCTGACAGTGAGCCCATAGTTGAACCACAACCATGCTGTCTGTCTTGCCACCCACACTATGTGTGTGTGTCTGCAACTTACTCCTTCCACCATACACACACTTGAAACTGGCCCCCACAGGGGAGTGTGTGCACACCACCAGCTCCAGCCACAACCACTGCCACCCTGGTTCCTAGCTATTGGTTATGGAGGCACTGTTGAGAATCCCAACAGATCATACAGCTACTGCGGACTCATCATAGTGCTCATAAAGGACCACAGTTCTTGATGCTGTGGACTTCAGTGGCCTAAGTCAAAGGGACATCACACACTCCCAGACCTGCTGCTGCCACACTGTCTTACACTTGACACTCTGCACTGTTAGACAGAGGATCACAGCACACTCCAATATGTCTTTACCTGTGGTGAAAAATCTTCCTTTCTAAAGTCTGTCCCTAAACTCTGGAAGAGATTACTGCTTCTTCAGATGCACAGAAACCTGTGCAAAGCTTACGAATCATGAAGAATCAGGGAAACATGATTTCAACAAAGTAATAGAGTAGTCCTCCTGTAACTGGCCCCAAAGAAATGGAGATCCAGGAAATGCCCAACAAAGAATTCAAAATAATGTTCTGAAAAAACTCAGAGAGTTATAAGAGAACACAGATAAACAATTTAAATATATCAAGAAACTGACCACAATCACAGAAGAAAAAGAAATAAAAGAAATCCAAATTGGAAAAGAAGAAGTAAAATAGTCACTGTTTACAGCAGGCATGATATTCTATGTAGAAAATGTTGAATATGTTACCAGAAAGTTACTAGAGCTATTCAACGAATTTAGTAAAGTCACAGGATGCAAATTTAATACACAGAAATCTCTTGCATTCCTATACACTAACACTAAAAATCAGAAAGAGAAATTAAAGAAACACTCCCATTTACCATTACAACAAAAATAATAAAATACCTAGGAATAAACCTACCTAAGGACGCAAAAACCTGTATCCAGAAAGCTATAAGATACTGATGAAAGAAAGCGAAGAGGACACAAACAGATGGAGAGATATACCATGTTCTTGGATTGGAAGAATCAATATTGGGAAAATGACTATACTACCCAAAGCAATCAACAGATGCAATGCAATCCTTATCAAATTACCAATGGCATTTTTCAAAGAACATGAACAAAAAATTTTACAATTTGTATGGAAACACAAAAGACCTCGAATAGCAAAAGCAATCTTTAGAAAAAAAGAAAAGAGCTTGAGGAATCAGGCTCCAGACAGTATCGTACTGGCACAAAAACAGAAATATAGATCAATGGAAAAGGATAGAAAACCCAGAGATAAACCCACACACCTATGTCACCTAATACAGGACAAAGGAAACCAGAATATACAATGGATAAGACAGCCTCTTCAATAAGTGGTGGTGGAAAAACAGGAGAACTATGTATAAAAGAATGAAGTTAGAACACTCCATAACACCATACACAAAAATAAACTCAAAATGGATTATAGACCTAAGTGTAAGGCCAGACAATATAAAACTCTTAGAGGAAAACATAGGTAGAACACCCTTTGACATAAATCACAGCAAGATCTTTTTTGACCCACCTCCTAGAGTAATTAAAATAAAAATAAACAAATGGGACATAATCAAACTCAAAAGCTTTTGCACAGCAAAGGAAACCATAAACAAGACAGAAAGACAACCCTCAGAATGGGAGAAAATATTTTCAAAAGAAACAAAAGACAAAGAATTAATCTCCAAAATATACAAACAGCTCATGCAGCTCAATATCAAAAAAAAGTAACCCAATGAAAAAATGGGCAGAATACCTAAGTAAACATGTCTCCAAAGAAGACATACAGATGGCCAAGAAACACATGAAAAAACATTCAACATCACTGATAATTAGAGAAATGCAAATCAAAACAATGAGATATCACCTTGCACTGGTCAGAATGGCCGTCATTACAGAATCTACAAATAAATGCTGGAGAGGGTGTGGAGAAAAGGGAACCCTTTAATATAGCCACTATGGAGAACAGTATGGAGGTTCCTTAAAAAACTAAGAATAGAACTACCATGCGACCCAGCAATCCCACTACTGGGTATATAGTTAAAAAAAAACATAATTCAAAAAGACACAGGCACTCCAATGATCATTGCCGCACTATTTACAATATCCAGGATATGAAAACAACCTAAATGTCCATCAACAGAGGAATGGATAAAGAAGATGTAGCACATATATACAATGGAATATTATGCAGTCATAAAAAAGAATGAAATTGGGTCATTTGTAGAGACATAGATAGAACTAGAGACTGTCATACAGAGTGAAGTAAGTCAGAAAGAGAAAACAAAATATTGTATGTTAACTCATATATATGGAATCTGAAAAAATTGGTATAGATGTCTTATTTACAAAGTAGAAGTAGAGACACAGATGTAGAGAACAGACGTATGTATAACAAGAAGGAAGGGGGGTGGAATGAATTGGGAGATTGGTATTGACATATAAACACTATTGATACTATGTATAAAATAGATAACTAATGAGAACCTACTGTATAGCACAGAGAACTCTACCCAATGCTCTGTGGTGACCTAAACGGGAAGGAAATACAAAAAAGAGGGGATAAATGTATGCTTATAGCTGAGTCACTTTGTTGTACAGTAGAAACTAACACGACATTGTAAAGCAGCTATACTCCAATAAATTAAAAAAAAACAATACAAGAACAAAATGAGAACTTAACAAAGAAATAGAAAACAAAACAAGAGAATCATACAGAAATTTTGGAGCTTAAGAATAACATGATTGAACTGAAAATTTTAATAGAGAGCTCAACAGCAGACTTGACCAAGCAGAAGAAAGATTTAGTGATCTGTAAGGCAGATCCATTTTACTTTTTCAATCAGAGGAACAAAAAAAGAAAAGAATGGAAAGGAATAAAGAAAGCCTACAGCACTTATGGGAAATCATTATATATATATATATATATATATACATATATATATATGTAGGCAGCATTGGAGTGCCAGAAGGAGAAAAGAGGGAGAAAGAGATAGAATGCATATTTAAAGAAATAATGGCTGAGAATTTCCCAAAAGTCAGGAAAGATTTGTACATCCAAGTTCATGAAGCTAATAGTTCACTCCAAAATTTCAATCCAAAAGAATCTTTTCCAAGACACATTATAAGAAATCTGCTTAAAATCATAATAAAAAGATAATTTTAAAAGCAGCAGTAGAAAAAAAATACTCTCATACAATAGGACCCCCACAAGACTATCAACAGATTTCTCAGCTGAGATTTTACAGGCCAGGAGTGAATGGGATATAAGTCTTGAAAAAAAGAAACCTCCAACCAAGTATACTTTTCTCAGCAAAGTTGTCCTTAAGAAATGACGGTGAGTTAAAATTTTCCCAGACAAAACCTGAGGGAGTTCATCACCACTACTTCTGCTTCACAAGAAATGCTGAAAGAAGTTCTTTAGGCTGAAACAAAAGGTTTCTAATTAGTAACATGAAAACATAAGCAAATATACGACACTGGTAAAGGTAAGCATATTGTAACATTTAGAAATGAAAGAAGAGATATTACAACTGATCATGCTTTATGATATTTTAATGTGTTATTGAATTCAGTTTACTAGTATTTGGGGGAGAGGGATTTTTGCATCTATATTCATCAGGGATATTGGCCTGTAATGTTCTTTCATGTCATGCCCTTATGGCCTTGGTTTGAGAATAATGCTGGCCTCATAAAGTTAGTTTGGAAATGTTTCATCCTTTTTAATATTTTGGAAGAGTTTGTGAAGGATTGGTGTAAATTTTCCTTAATTTTTGGTATAATACACACATGAAGCCAACTAATCCTGGACTTCTTTTTGGTGAGAGGTTTATTATTACTGCTTCAAACTCCTTACTCATTATTGAACATTTCAGATTTCTATTTCTTCATAATTCAATCTTGATAGGTTGTATGTTTCTAGGAAGTTATTCTTTTCTTCTAAGTTATCCATTTTTGGGGCATATAACTGATGATAGTAGTCTTAATGATTCCTGTTTAGTCTTGGGCTGAATCAATGTTTCACAACCTCCTTCATGGGTCCCAAACCTCCCACAAAGGCACTTTCGTCCATGGATGGCTGCAAAATTGTTGTTATTGTCAGAGGATATGAGTCGGGAACTTACTATATTGCCATCTTGCAATTATATTATTATTTTTTTGCACAACCTAAGGATCTAATAATATGAGCTTAAACTATTATACCTCTGAAGTATGGAATGCAATGTAGTCATTTAAAAATATTCTGTATTGTAGAAAATGATGTGATGTTATGTGAATTAAATAGGTTCCAAAATTAAATGTACAGGGAGACTTCTGATTTCTGGTCTGGCATGTAAAGAGCTTAGAATTTGTCACTATCATCATCACAATAAGCAAAAACGTGAACTGAAAATCAACACCTTTTCTTATATCCATCAGAGAATTGAGGTTGGAGGGTGAACAACTGCCAGGAAAACTGGAGAGATGGATGCTGAGAATCACAGCTTACCAGTAGCAGAAGTCTTCCCCTAGAGCCAGTAGAAGTTAGAACATTAAACTCTAATGGGTGAATTGCTAGAGGCTCAGGGAGGACAAGCTTCAGAGTTAAAAACTTGGTGTGACTAGTCTTAGTGCAGCCCCCAAAACTTTGGAAGTTTTATCTCTAGGAGACCCAACAAGTTCTCAGGGTGAAGGTTGGAGAAAAATCCTCTCATGCTTCTGGCACAGGGAGGAGAAAAATAACCATTTGGAAGAATATCCAGAGCATTCTGTTCTCCTTAACTATGGCCCTTCCTAAAACAAAACAAAACAACAACAAAAACACAAACTAATCATCAGAGACTAATCCACTTATTTTTTACCAGAGCGTATTAAACCTCAGAGAAGGTAAATACTCAACACCAACCCCCTTAATTTGTCCTGGCTCACCTAATGTGAGAAAATCTAAGAGGCAACTGTGAATGTCACAACCCCTGGACACATGCTCCTATATGACTGAGACCTAATTATAGTAGTATAGCACGCTTCCTCTCACTCACACCTTACCACCATATTGATCTGGATCTTCTGTAATAATAGTGGATTACAACTTAAAATACTGCAAGGATAAAACCTTCTTTAAAAGAAGTCTCTAGGGAAACCCAAAGACAACAGAAGAAGCAAAAACAAGGACACTAGAGAAAAATGTAGCCTCTTCCAACTGCAGCTTCAGCAAACAGTAAACACAGACTATCTCCAGCCAGATGAATATAAATCCTTGCATTAAAGTTTATTTACCTCTGTTCCTTTTACCCAATACATTGCAACTGAGTTTTAACAAAAAATTACAAGGCAGGCTAAAAAGCAAAAACACAGTTTGAAAATACAAAACAAGTATCAGAACTGGACTAAGATATGGCAGAGATTTTGGAATTGTCAAGTGGATTGAAAATAATTCTGGGGCTTCCCTGGTGGTGCAGTGGTTGAGAGTCTGCCTGCCAATGCAGGGAACACGGGTTCATGCCCGGATCTGGGAAGATCCCACATGCTGTGGAGCGGCTGGGCTCGTGAGCCATGGCCGCTGAGCCTACGTGTCTGGAGCCTGTGCTCCACAACGGGAGAGGCCACAACAATGAGAGGCCTGCCTACCACAAAAAATAAAAATAAAATAATTATGATAAATATGCTAAGAACTCTAATAGAAAATGGACAATGTGGGAGAGCACATGGGTAATGTAAGAAGACGGATGCAAATAATAAGAAAAAAATGATACGTTATAAATCAAAAACACTGTAAAAAGAAGTGAAGAATGTTTTTAATGGGCTCATCAGTAGAGTAGACATGGCCAAGGAAAGAATCAGTGAGCTTGAAGATGTGCCCATAGAAACTTCCAAAACTGAAATGAAAAGAAATGATCTAACAGATATAAAATAGCCATTTATTTCAAAATAATAATAGCAACCATGTATTTGGTGATTATAATTTATGGATAAAAAATGAATAACAAAAATATTATAATAAATGGGAGGGAGGAATTGGGAATAATCTATTACAAGGTACTTATACTACCTATGAAGAGGTATAGTATTATTTGAAAGTTGACCTAGATTAGTTGTAAGTGTATAAAGCAAACTCTAGGGCATCCACTTAGAAGTTATTAAAATAAGCTTATTTGAAGTGCTAAGTAAGAAGATAAAAATGAAATCATAGAAAATGCTTAATTAGGGTTTACCTGGTAACGCAGTGGTTGAGAGTCCACCTGCTGATGCAGGGGACACGCGTTTGTGCCCCGGTCTGGGAAGATCCCACATGCCGCGGAGCGGCTAGGCCCGTGAGCCATGGCCGCTGAGCCTGTGCATCCGGAGCCTGTGCTCCACAATGGGAGAGGACACAACAGTGAGAGGCCCGCGTACCACAAAAAAAAAAAAAAAAGTTCAATTAAAGCAAAAGAAACCAGAACACAAAATGAGTGTCAAATAACAAGGGAAATGGATTGAACACATTTAAAAATGTAGTAGATTAAACCAACTATATTAATAATTACTTTAAATGTGAATGGTCTAAATATGCCAATTAAAAGAAATTGTTAAAGTGAATATCATGACACAACTATATTTTGTATTAAAAAGTATGTACAATATGATTCCAATTTTTTTTTTTTTTTTTTGCTGTATGTGGGCCTCTCACTGTTGTGACCTTTCGCATTGCAGAGCACAGGCTCTGGATGCGCAGGCTCAGCGACCATGGCTCACGGGCCCAGCCGCTCCGCGGCATGTGGGATCCTCCTGGACCGGGGCACAAACCTGTGTCCCCTGCATCGGCAGATGGACTCTCAACCACTGCGCCACCAAGGAAGCCCTGATTCTAATTTTTTAAAAGCTTTACATACCTTTCCCCACTTTATCTTGATAATAAATAGAAGCAAGATGAAAAGATCAAAAGTTATTGGTGATTGTATATCAGTGGTAAAATTCTAGGCTAAAATTTTTAATTTTGCTTTTACATGTTTTGGAAATTACTTATAATGAGATATTATTTCCCTAATGAGAAAAAATAAATTTTATGAAAGTAACAATGCAATTGGGAATGTTTGTGCATTTTATAAATTTGTGTCTAACTTTTATGGACAAAGTTACCTATGAATGTTAGGACTCAAGTCAAAAAATAAAACATGGCTGGCCCTAGTTCTAGATTTTCTTAGCAGAAAGCTTATTAATACCTAGTTTAAGTTTTAAAAATAAACATGTAGCTTTGTGTCCACCTAGAGAGGTGGGATAGGGAAGGTGGGAGGAAGATGCAAGAGGGAGGAGATATGGGAATGTATGTATATGTATAGCTGATTCACTTTGTTTTACAGTAGAAACTAACACACCATTGTAAAGCAATTATACTCCAATAAAGATGTTAAAATAAATAAATACCTATAATAACATTCCATAATCATTGTAGCACCGTTAGGAAATGAGAAAAAGAAAAAATTAACTCTATATACAATACCATTTCCAACCTTAGAGTGTAGCACTTACAGATTTACAGATGTCTGTGTGTGTGAATGTGCATGTGTGTGTGTTTCTGTGTGACTATGACACCCATAGATTCTATTTTCTCTTGATACAAAAAATCTACTGTGAGCAATATTGCATATTCATTTTCATATAGTTATGGCAAGGATTTACTAAAAAATTATGAAAGAGAATTACTAAGTCAGAGTGTATGCACATTTATAAAGCTTTAAAAACATATTGATAAATTATCCTCCAAAATGTTAACAATAAACATGATCTACTGCAATGTTTGAATGATTTTTTTCACACATCTTCATTAACCCTAGAGATAATTATTATTTCATTTTGTTAGTCTTGTATGTAAAAGAGGATTTCTCATTTCAATTTGCATTTTATTATAAGTGATGTTGGGCATGTTTCACATTTGAATATTCTAATAATTTTATGAATCTGTCCATTTTTTATTTAACTTTTCTTATTTATCATCAATAACTTTATATATTAAAGTTATAAACCCCTTCTCAGTATGTTTTGCAAATATATTACCTGTTATTTTTCTTTAACTTTTGTTTTATATTATGTTTAATATACAAGTATAGTTTATTGCCAAGAGTCAAATCCGTAAGTCTACTCCTTTATGGTTTCTGCCTCAGGAGTTATGCTTAGAGAGGCCTGCTTCACAACACAATATAGGTATTAATCTGTATTAGTTTAATTACTTTTATGGTTTCTTTAAAAAATGAGACTTTTAAAGTTAGCAGTCATTACACTTGCAAATTTTAGGTAGGCACATTTAAATACATCTCATAATGAAGCAAATGACTATGATTCTTTTTTTTTTTGACTATGATTCTTAAAGAGAATGTTGACTAGTATAATTTTTTAAATATACTACAGCTACAAGCATAATATTCTGCATAGATACAGATATACATGCATATCTGCATATATGTAGGCAAATCAACACTTTCTTTTCCTCTCCTTTATAAGCATCTATATTGTCAGTATAAGGATATGTGCACATACATGTTAATGACATGTTGATGCTTTAGCTGTAATTTTTCACTTGTCATCATGGTTATATCCTAAAACATTCCACTGTGACTGTTTTTCAAAACATTGCTGGATTTACACATTCAGCATGACATCAATCCACTTACATACATTTGAGGACTGTTAATTTAAAATCATAGTAACACTTTTATATGTATTGTTATATTCCATACAGTCAAAATAGACCATGTAATTGGAAAGTGTACTCTTGTTAGCTGCCGTACATCTTCTATACCAATTATCAACTAAAATTTCCTGTAGTAACTATTTTAGATAAATTGTAGATCCAATAAGCCTGTCCTGATGATGATGCTGCTGATGACTTTTAGCAATTTAGTTAGAGAAAACTAATATTAAATAGATGCTTGTGGCTTTTAATCTGTACATAACTGGAGCATTTTAATTTTCAAACTGGAATCACTTAGTACTGGATAAAAGTAATATGCTTTGTCTTCAGCTTTTCACTGGAGATTGTTGTCCTGCAAAGAAACTGCTCTTTTCTAGAAAAATAAATCTAAATTCATTCAACAGCAATCCATTACTGCAACTTGTCATTAGGTATTGTGAGACAGACCATGTTACAAATAAATATTTTAAACATTAAATTGCATAATAAGTAATTCTGTGAAGATGGCTATTGGAGTTATGCTTTTATGGCATGAAAGTTGCTGCAGTGCCTTAGGGTCTCTACAGATGATCTCTCTGGACTACAGTCACAGATATACAGTTTACTCTTTTCTGTATTCGTCCCTGGGGCCTCCCTCAGATATAGGGTACATTCACCATGAAAGACAATCCCACTGAAAAACAATACTATTATGCAGCTCTTTGACATCCTTGAAATGGAAATATTATTCATCATGTAGGGATGTTTTCTGGCAGCCTGATTCACATGGGAGTTACACAAAAGTAACATTTGTGTTCTTATTAATTAATTTGAATGTCATATTTAGGAACCAGTGGTTGCTCACTGATAATCTTAATTTTCTCATATTGAATTGTGAAAAACTCAGCAAAACAAAATATTAGTTACAAACCATTTAATTAGGTAAGGCTGAGATATTTGTGCTTTGTATCCTAGCCTGTCAATCTTTATCAGTAGCAAGTTAATAAGACCTTTATGGACTTCTCCTATAAATCCTAATAATTCTCTAAATGTCATTTGCCAGTAGTTTGATGTTTAAAATTCTTCTTGGAAGGGTAAATTAGAAGTCAATGACATACCACCAAGCTAATATCAGTGTAGTTTAGAGAAATGTAAAGCAAGGTTTGAGGGAAAATACTAAAATTAAAATTGTGGGAAGTTAAAGAAAATGCAGGCAGTTGGCTCTTGAAGTTCTTTATGAAATGCCTACCATTAAGCTTTATTTTTAATCTTTAGGTTATACCAGTGAAAATTCACTGGGAGTTTAGTCATAAGAGAAAACAGTACTTCTCCTTCAATCAGCACTGTGAGAATTGATAAACTTATACCCAGAGGCTTCATGCTAACAGTTCACGGAAGGTTAATGATACAGATGGGCCTGAACTGACATTCTAGGTGTGTTGAAAAGTTTGCTGCACTGTGACAGAACATCAGATGTAATTCCATCAACATTTTCTTTTACTATTTGAGCATAACAGGAACATTGACAACTTGGAATTCAGAAAAGATGGTTTATAATCTCTATTTATTTTACTGTGGAATTCTAAGAGCTAGTCTCAACAAGAAAATATAAACAAAGCCTTCCATTGGGCATCTTGTGCTATGGTATTAAAAGAAATGTTAAAAATGAAAAAAAAAAAATCTTGGCCTAAGTCAGAAATCTTTTAAAAACTCCAGCATCCCCTAAGACAGGAATGACTGGAAACATTTGATAATCTCCTCTCCTCAATATTTTCCTTTAAATATAACTCCATTTCCTTGGAGTAGGAAGGAAAATTTCTTCCTTTCAATCCCTCCACTTACATCCTTTGTTTCTTAATTTTGGCTGCAACTGAGAACTGTGACTTTAGGAGGTAAATGAATAACTATTTTTCTGAGTTCTAGAAAAATCTGTTTTGAGCAGAAGGATCCACAATTGGAGTTTATTGTGGATTTTTAGCACTCAATATCAGCTTCAACTGGAAAGCACATCATAGTGGTTAAAACATTCAATCATGGGCTTCCCTGGTGGAGCAGTGGTTGAGAGTCTGCCTGCTAATGCAGGGGACATGGGTTCCAGCCCTGGTCTGGGAGGATCACACATGCTGCAGAGCAACTAGGCCTGTGAGCCACAACTACTGAGCCTGCACGTCTGAAGCCTGTGCTCCGCAACAGGAGAGGCCGCGATAGTGAGAGGCCCATGCACTGCGATGAAGAGTGGTCCCCACTTGCTACAACTGGAGAAAGCCCTCGCACAGAAATGAAGACCCAATGCAGCCCAAAAATAAAATAAAACATTCAATCATTTCTTCACAGGTAATACAACACACATTAAAAGAATGAGTACTGTGTGCCAGGTGCTGTGCTAACTGCTCAATAAAAGCATTATCTCATTCATTCAGCATACTTTTATTGAGTGTTCTGAGAGCTGTTGTAGATATTGGGGTAATTATAGAGTACAGATGATCTCTAGTCTAGTGAGGAGATGAATACAATACAAATAATCAGTATACCGTCACCCGTTAGTAACGGCATTAAAAGCTACCATTATATTAAGTGTTAGGCACTGTTCAAATTATTTAAATAATTTTAAGCCTCATACCAATCCTGTGAAGTGTGTACTGTTACCTACATTTCAGACAAATTAAAACTCAGAATAATTAAATATTTTGTCTAATGTCACAGAGATAGCTTCAGGTCTCAAACTTATTTGTCTGGTTCCAAAGCCTGTGTACATTAACAGGGAAAAGTGTAAAGGGTTATGAAGTCAATAAAAAATGGGTTTTGTGAAGAATTTACAGAGAGGAAAATAATTGTGCTGAGTTACAAAAGTTGAGGTAGGAGTTCACCAGATGGAGAAGAGATACTGGCAAGGCTAACTGTTGTATTGAAAACTGACAACACACATAATAAAGTTGAATGTAAAAATGCATGCTAATAATTGTATTTTTCATAGAGTGATATTAAATAGCAACTAAAAAACACCATGTCAGGATTAGAGAGAGGCCGTGGTAGAAAGGAAAACCCTTTATGTGTACATTTAATGGCACTTCTTCCCTGCTTTTTGAACAAGGTCATACATTTTCATTTATCATTGGACCTCACAAATTATGTAGCTGGCCTTAGGTGCTAATAATTTTAGGCAGAAAGAACATGAGATATAAGGAAATGGAGGCATTAAATCTTTCATCTTGCTTAGGTTGTGGGTGCATGTTTGGTATGTGAGGGAATGTAGTAGGAATTAGGATGGAAAAAGTAAGACTGCCTTGTATGTCATCCCCAATTAAGAAGGCATTGAAAGCTTATGACTAATAATAACATGACCCAAATAAAATCCTGGAAAGATCTCTCTAGTAGGTGGGTTTATGATGAAATGAGTGAGAAAGACTAGAATCTGAAAGACCAGATAGGCTCTGAAATTCTCTGGTCAGGAGAAAATAGGGGTTTGAACTAATACAGTGGCAATTTGGAAGAAAATGATTTTGAAAGATATTTCTAAGACAGAACTGACCGGATTTGCTGGCTGAATCAATGTTGGTAATAAAGAAAAGGAAGGATTCAAAATGTCTCTGAGGTTTCTAACTTGAGAGATACAGGGATGGTTATGCCTTAACTAAGAAAAGGATTATACCAAAAGGAGCATATGTGTGTAATGTGCAAATGGAGAAGTACAGCAGACACTTGGAAATATGAGTCCAGAAATGTTTGTGTTCCAGTAAGACTATATGTTGTGACTTCGGCAAAAATTTTGAATTATCTGTCTCTGATTTCTGGCCATTCACCTTCTTCACAAGTAGTTTCTAATTCCAAAATAAGAAAATCAGCCTGAGAATCTAAAACCATAGCATGTATTCCTTTAGGATATGATCTAAAGTTTTATTCTTACTAACATTAAATCAACTTGAGTATACATCCCTGAGACCCATGTCACTCATGCCATACTTAGAGAAAAGTTCTGAAAAGCATCAGGGATGTATAATGAAGGGATATATGGAAATAAAGGAAGTAATATTTCCTTAGAAACATGTTGAATAGTTAACATTAAATGAAATGATTTATGAAAAGACAACTTGTCAAATGCCTACACAAATATCTGCTATGGTTTTAGTCATGTAAGATAAAACTTGTCACCCTCACCATTGAGGATAGAGAGTAAAACATATTTTCTCTTCTCACAGTTGCAAATATCATAAGAAATAAGGAAGGGTGATTTAATCTGGGAAGATGTTTGAGCCTTGAAGCACTGGAAGCTTTTAGAGGCTTCAGAAAGCCTCAAGCCCTATGGACTATGGAGTGAGTATCTTGTATTTGGGGCTATCTCTAATTTTGGGGAAATAGTGGATCACAGAGAAGGGAAAATCAAGGGATAAATAGAGGTGAGGACAATTTAGGCTTATTTTTTCTTAGAGTATGAAGATACTAAAAAAGGAAGGATTTTAGGGAACAGAGGTAGAGTTTTTCTGAAAATAAATTGTATCTTTTCTCTGATCACCTAGTTAATGGTGCTTGTCCTTCAGGTTGCAAGTGAGATGTCATTTTCTCCGGGAAGCCTTCCTTGACCTCCAGGTCTTAGTTAAATGTGCTCCCCTAGAAACATTTATTCCCACCCTCCACCCCAATATCACACAAAACAGTACAATTATTTGTAAGGACTGTAAGGTTCCTGCAGACAGGGTCCATTGCTACCTTATCCATCACCACATCCCAGCATACAGCATAGAGCTCCATAAGTATTTGTATGAAAGACTGAATAGATGCATGGAAGAAATGAGTGAATATATGGTCTATTTTGGAGGAATCTGAGTCTTTGCATAAATGGGCATATTAAACATTTAGAGACCCACACCAGGAGATTCTGAATGTGACAGGAGATTTCAACCAGCCAAAAGGTAGGTAGGGGAGAATGGACATTGTTAGAACCAGTCACAGAAACAGTAAAAGTTATAGTTGCCTGCTGGACATAGAAGGAAGAGTCAAGCAAACTGAAATGCTGGCTTCCATTCATGTTAACCCATAAGAAAAAGTAATTACGATCCTGAATCATGAAGAAAATATAAATTAGGCCTTAGAACATGTGGAAGTGAGACATATATGGTATATATGTGATTGCTTTTTCCTCTATTAGTTCTCCCGCCAATATTTTAATGTTTAAAATAATGATTTTAGTAAATCAAAACAGTAGAGTTTGGCATAAAAAGAGCCACATATATCAATGGAACAGAATAGAGAGCACATAAATAAATACACACTTATATGGTCAATTAATTTATAACAAAGGTGATAGGAATATACAATGAGGAAAGGGTAGGTTTTTCAATAAAAGGTGTTGGGAAAATTAGACAGCCACATACAAAGAATGAAACTGGACCACTGTCTTACACCATACACAAGACTCAACTCAAAATGCAGTAAAGACTTGACTGTAAGACTTTAAACTATAAGATTCCTAGAAGAAAACATATGATGAAAGCTCCTTGATATTTGTCTTGGTAATGATTTTTTGGATTTGACACCAACAGCAAAAATAAAAAAAGTGAGACTACATCAAGCTAAAAAGCTTCTTTATAGCAAAGGAAACCATCAAAAAATGAAAAGCAACCTATGGAAAGGGAGAAAATATTTGCAAATCACATATCTGATAAGGGATTAATATCCAAAATACATAAAGAACTCATATAACTCAGCAAAAAACAACAAAAAAACAAACTATTTGATTAAAAAATGGTCAGAGGAACTGAATAGACAGTTTTCCAAAGAAGATATCCTAATGGCTAACAGGTACATGAAAAGATGCTCAGCATCACTAATCATCAGGGAAATGCAAAACAAAACCACAATGAGATATCTACCTCATACCTGTTAGGACAGCTATTATCAAAAAGATAAGAAATAGTACAGTGGAGAAAGGACAGCCTCTTCAATAAGTGGTGCTGGGAAAACTGGACAGGTACATGTAAAAGTATGAGATTAGATCACTCCCTAGCACCATACACAAAAATAAGCTCAAAATGGATTAAAGACCTAAATGTAAGGTCAGAAACTATCAAACTCTTAGAGGAAAACATAGGCAGAACACTCTATGACATAAATCACAGCAAGATCCTTTTTGACCCACCGCGTAGAGAAATGGAAATAAAAACAAACATAAACAAATGGGACCTAATGAAACTTCAAAGCTTTTGCGCAGCAAAGGAAATCATAAACAAGATCAAAAGACAACCCTCAGAATGGGAGAAAATATTTGCAAATGAAGCAACTGGCAAAGGATTAATTTCCAAAATTTACAAGCAGCTCAATAACAAAAAAAAAAAAACCCATCCAAAAATGGGCAGAAGATCTAAATAAACATTTCTCCAAAGAAGATATACAGACTGCCAGCAAACACATGAAAGAATGCTCAACATCATTAATCATTAGAGAAATGCAAATCAAAACTACAATGAGGTATCATCTCACACCAGTCAGAATGGCCATCATCAAAAAATCTAGAAACAATAAATGCTGGAGAGGGTGTGGAGAAAAGGGAACACTCTTGCACTGCTGGTGGGAATGTGGATTGGTTCAGCCACTATGGGGAACAGTATGGAGGTTCCTTAAAAAAACTACAAATAGAACTACCATATGACCCAGCAATCCCACTACTGGGCACATACCCTAAGAAAACCAAAATTCAAAAAGAGTCATGTATGAAAATGTTCATTGAAGCTCTATTTACAATAGCCCGGAGATGGAAACAACCTAAGTGCCCATCATCAGATGAATGGATAAAGAAGATGTGGCACATATATACAATGGAATATTACTCAGCCATAAAAAAAAACGAAATTGAGCTATTTGTAATGAGGTGGATAGACCTAGAGTCTGTCATACAGAGTGAAGTAAGTAAGAAAGAAAAAGACAAATACCGTATGCTAACACATATATATGGAATTTAAGAAAAAACAATGTCATGAAGAACCTAGGGGTAAGACAGGAATAAAGACACAGACCTACTGGAGAACGGACTTGAGGATATGGGGAGGGGGAAGGGTGAGCTGTGACAGGGAGAGAGAGAGGCATGGACACATATACACTACAAATGTAAGGTAGATAGCTAGTGGGAAGCAGCCGCATGGCACAGGGATATCGGCTCAGTGCTTTGTGACTGCCTGGAGGGGTGGGCTAGGGAGTGTGGGAGGGAGGGAGATGCAAGAGGGAAGAGATATGGGAACATATGTATATGTATAACTGGTTCACTTTGTTATAAATCAGAAACTAACACACCATTGTAAAGCAATTATACCCCAATAAAGATGTTAAAAAAAAAAGATAAGAAATAAGTGTTGGAGACAATATGATAAAAAGGGAACACTTGTGCATTTTTTTGTGGGAATGTATAATGGTGCAGCCACTATGGAAACCAGTATGAAGTTTCCTCAAAAAATTAAAATTAGAACTACCATATGATTCAGCAATTCCACTTCTGGGTATTTATCTGAGGGAAACAAAAGCACCATCTTCAAAACATACCTGTACCTCCATGTTCATTGCAGTATTATTTACAATAGACAAGACATGGAAACAACCTAAGTCTTCATCAACGAATTAATGGAAAAAGAAAATATGATATATGTATATAATTCAGCCATAGAAAAGAAGGAAATCTTGCCTTCTGGATGGACAACTTGGATGAACCTTGACAGCATTATGTTAAGTGATAAAAGTCAAACAGAGAAATACAAATACTGTATTATCTCACTTATACGTGGAATCTGGAAAACTTGAACTGGTAGATACAGAGAATATATTGGTGGTTGACAGAGGTGGGGGATGGCAGGTAGATGAAATGTGGGTAGGAGATCAAAATATCAAAACTTCCAGATATAAGATGAATAATTCCTGGGGATGCAATGTACAACATAGTGACTATAAAAAGTAACAGTTTTAGCTGTTGGGAAAATTTATTTATGGACCACAGCTTGTTCCCTGTCAAAGTCTAATTGTGTGGTATTACTGTTAGGCAACCCTTGATTTCCACCTAGAATGTGTTCAATAGTTTCATTGGTGACTGGGTTGTTCCTAATGAAAAATACATTTTCCCTATCCATCTTGTCATTTACAATGTTTACCTTCTAAAACCAACAAAAAATACAATTAAACCAATTGGATATCTGATCTGTAGATAGAACAATAAGTCATTTAAAACTCCCAGTTACCTATCAAATCTAACAGTCTTGTCCATGGGAAAAAATCAGCCTTATGTTGAGTTCTATATTAGACCTAAAGTATATAGAAACCAGTGTATCTTTAGCAGCAGGGTATGGAATTATTTATTTCCCATTTCAGGTTACTGAGTGATGGAAGCAAGGAGTTTCATGGTCTGTGAATGTTTTAGAGGCTCTGACTTTGGGGTTAGCCGGGACACAGAAGTACAGGTGGTAGGGGATGAGCAAGAGTTCATTGGGAGCTTGTCTTCTCAGGTGGTACAACAGTCTACATCTACGAGTAGCAAAACAGTGAAACCTTCAATAGTAGGAAAGGAGATGAAGGAAAGGTGGAGCTGTTTTCATGCACTGTTATGCTACTTAGAATTCAAGGGTTGCTTGTATTAGTAAAGGTGAAAGAATTAGGTTAATTGAGTCTTCAGCTGAAATGTCTTATTTCAAATAAAACTCAGTTTATAGCTTATGATTTTTTTGATGTTTGTAGAAGCTTAAATCCAAATATTAAATCTTACCAAGAACATATTCTTCATATTGACTGACCCACAGGATACCTGATATTTTCACAGTTAACTAAGATTTTAAACATCTATGGAAATTAATAGTGAGTGTGTCATCCTTAATTACAAAATACTGCTTACAAATTAAAAATATGTAGAGGAAAATATGAAAGTATTATTTTATGGCTTGTAACTGTCTCTCTTCCTGTACCATTAATTCAATCCATCCATTCAATCCATTTTACACTATTCTCAGATTAATCTCTCAAATGGGTTCCTACTATGTGCTTATTGCTACCTATTCAAGGTGCTCTGTAATTTAGTCCCATCTTAACTACCAAACCTTATCGCCCACTATGGTTGGACAAGATTCTGTGCTTCCTCTTAGTGGATTCCTCACTGTTTCATGAATAGTACATACTGCTCCAATATTTTTCTTTTTTTTTTGATAAGGATGTATTTATTTTAAACCATTGCATAAGATTCAGCTTACATGACTGTTTTTGAATTTTTTATTTTATTTATTTTTTTATACAGCAGGTTCTTATTAGTTATCCATTTTATGCATATTAGTGTACATATGTCAATCCACTACAATTTCTTACTCTCTGGCTTAGCAGGTGCTGATCTCTTATCTTCACCCACCCCCAGTCCTACTTGTTCTTTAGTGCTCTATTCAAGTTTCATAATGACTGCCCATTATCCTTTCATATAACATGTTCTTTCTCCTTTAGCCTTTGTACCATGCATATTGACATTTAATTATTTAGCATTTATAGTGATTTCTAACTATTTATAATGTAAACCCTTTAACTCAGTTGGAAGTTGCTTTAACTCTATTGGAGTTTTTTGTTACATAAAAATTATATTTTCAATGTTTGACATTGAATGGCACCTAAATACTTTCTTTTAATTTTCATTCTCCCCTTTGACTAATTAAGATAGATTTTTTGTGTGTGTGTTCATGTTGCTTTGGAATTTCAAAGATCTTCATTCACATTCTGCTAATCTCAGATGCCATGGCAATCCAAGAGTCAAGCTCTAATGTATTTTTTTATTTTTAATTTTTATTTATTTATTTATTTATTTTTTGCGGTACGTGGGCCTCTCACTGTTGCGGCCTCTCCCGTTGCAGAGCACAGGCTCCGGACTCGCAGGCTCCAGACGCGTAGGCTCAGCAGCTGTGGCTCACGGGCCTAGCCGCTCCGCGGCATGTGGGATCTTCCCAGACCGGGGCACGAACCCGTGTCCCCTGCATCGGCAGGTGGACTCTCAACTACTGCGCCACCGGGGAGCCCCCAGTATTTTTAAGCATACATTTTACCCAAAGTGTTTTGACTCGTTTTATTAAAAAGAATCATCCAAAGGTAAAGAAATATTTTCTCCATCATAATATAAAGAATTATCATGGCACGGCCTGAAAAGTTCATTAGTTGTGTTCAACTTCATCTATGCTTATTGTAGTGCATACTGGTCACCATGGCTCTCTGATTAAAGTAAGTGAGAGAAGTTGTCGATAGATTTATTTTAAAGATTTTAATAAATATGCCTGATATACCAGACAGCCTTACCATTGCTAAATCAGTACATTTGCCTTTCTGCAATTTCTGCCTCCTGTACTTCTAACGTATCAGGGCTTAAAACAGGGTCCCAGGTCTGTATTCCCAATTCTATTATTATTTAGTTTAAAACTAGAAACTTTAGAGAAGTATTGCAATATACTTAGATAAAGTATAAAAAGGGGAAATCTTACATGGCTAGCGGAGGCTGAGAAAGGGGACTTTTTATTTAAACCTTTAAAGAGCTGAGATTCAGAATTATCATCAACATTTAGGCATTTTATGTTTGAAATGACTACCACCCTACCTAATGATAATCAACTATCTTTATACTTGACTTTCCTTTTGTATCTAATAATTTAGCTGCTCATATACTTCAAGGGAGAATTGAATCAGGTGAAATTTTTTAAATGTCCAAATTCGATTTCAATAATTCATTGACAAAGAAAAGAAGACATGTTTTGTGTGTATGTACTGTGTGTGTGCACACATGCACACACATGAATGCAAAGAGGGATGAAACTATGCTTATTCATTTTCTAATACCTATAATATCTGATGGACTTCTATCATTTTAAATAAGGAGTGACTAGCTATGTGTGTAATTGGGGGTGGCTTTCCTTCAGCAAGTTCAAGTTGAAGTGGCAAAATTTTGGTTCAATATCAGTTTTGACCTTTCTAATACTGAGAGCTGGCTAACAAATACGAGCTCTGTGGCATTATAATTGTTCAAATAATTGTAATTGTGTGCCTACCCTTGAGATGTCAGGCAATTGATGGCTTTTGAAGACGCTTCCACTAATTTCCTAATCTAACATTCTATTATAAGTTATTCTTTCTTTTTTTCTTTCTTTCTTTTTTTTTGGCCATGCCCCACAGCATGTGGGATCTTAGTTCCCCAACCACGGATCAAACCCTCATCCCCTGCGTTGGAAGCGTGGAGTCTTAACCACTGACTGCCAGGAAAGTCCCTGTAAGTTATTTTTGCAATGCTATTCGCAGAGACACTTTTTCCTGAGTAAGAAGACACAATGTTGGTGTTTGTTGGTGGAGGGGGCCTTCACGACCAAATCCCTTGGGGTGAATTTATACATGTATTAGTTATCTGGGAAGAGTGACAACAGTTGGATCCCCCAAAAGGTTAGGTCCTTCTCTTATCCTAGGATTGTATTTATATATGAAGGTACTGTGAGTAGGTGTGGAGGTGAGAGCAGTTGTGTTCTCCCACCATTACTCCACAAGCAATGAACTTGAGATCAGAGTCCCTTAAGCTTGTATGAGACTGATCCAGCTCATCCAGCCATAGTCTCAGGATGAATGTAATCTGTATGTTTTCCAAAGAAAGTGCAAGGGCAATGATGTAAAAGTGATCCTCCCAACCCTAGAAGACAGTCTATACCTGAGAAAGAATTGACATAGTGTGAAACCACTGCCCTGCAATGAAGGAATTCCTATCCTATACCCAGCTTCTTTTCTTAAGGTTCTTATGTTGTTGGAAGAGGAAGGAAGAAGTGAGGAGGAGACTGTGGAAGGGTGGTCAAGGGTTTGCTTTGAAATGGCAAGCAATCCTATCCCAGGAAACATGGTGGTGCAGGATAGGTTTCACTCCAGGTAATTATCTGGCTCTTTCTTTCCAGATGGGCTAATTAACTGGGCTCCAAATAACCAGGAGATTCCTATAGTTGCACCACTTCTCAAGTCCCAGTTATCTATGCAACCCAGAATCAAATCACTCCCATCAATGTTAAGCCAGTGTGGATAAGTTATAGCAGATGTGGCTAAACCACAGATAGTATTGGGCACCTGGACCCCTGAGAGTTGGGCAGCTAATGGCACAGACCTCCTCTGGTCATTGCATTAAGCTTTAGATAATGCAACCCTGAATATCATATGATTAACTATTTGGTACCCTGCTTATTGTGCTATGGTGGGGACAGGGTACACTACCAGAGAACACCTGTTTAACCAACAAAAATCCTTAGGAATCTTTCTCCTCTAGAGCAGAGGAAGAGTTTTAGCCTTTTCAGGACTCTTAAAAATTCCATAAACAAGGATGATGATGAGCTGATGGTGAGAGGAAATATTTGTGGAAGAAAGCAGTTTCCAAACAGAAGGCCTACAGTCTTTGGCCAGCTAGAAGCATTTTGGGATACAACACAACTTTTATAAGAAAGGGTGAGGAGTGGAAGTGGCACTGCACAGGAAAAACTGTGGGTTCCTTGGTGAACCAGAATTTGGGTGACCTCCAGGATATTAGTGGAAATGAACCAAGGAGAAGGTGAAGACAGATTAGATAAACTGTAGGGCAGGGCTCTGGTTTTGGCTTATCATTAGGCTATTTTGTTCACTTGCTTTCATTTTTCATTATCCTATAATGACTATTTGGAGGTAGAGGGAGACCTGGATTTTCTTTGGGCCCAAGTAGATACATGACCTTCATATTTTCATTCACCACTGAAAACGGGAGAAACTCTTTTGAAATAATAGATATTCCGAAAATATTTTCCAGCTGTATTTACCACATTTTTCCTGCTTCCCAATACAACCCTTCCCCCTGAAAGCAGGTTTACTAAGCACACACAGCCAGGAAAAGGCAATGTCATGTGCGATTCAATAAGAACAATTGGAGACAATTGTTTCAACAGGTGAAATGGAATAAGATGCATGTTCATATTTGTTTAGAAATAATCAAACCAGAGGAAGCTTTGCAAACATGTTCTTAGTTCTTATATTTTGATTTGTGCTCTGACTCTACTTCAATAATTACAGTTGGCAATTTGAAAATAAACACTCAGTTCAATTGACAAAGTCAAAATGTTTTTATTTTGCTGAAGTTTAGCAAGTACAGTTTTAACAAAGAAGGTGTACTTTAACTTAATATATGGTAGAACAGAGAAACCATACATATGTTTCTAGTCTCTAACACACTACCGCATTTTTTCCCTTTAAAGACAAAAAGCTAAGCTGAAGTGAGCATAGAAAAGCATCAAATATGGTCAAGTTACTTTAGTCATTAGGATTTAGCTCATATTCTTAAATTGGTCAATCAATTGCAAAAACAGAGTTTACGTCATTGCTTTTAAAATGTACACACGTTCTTTCTTTAAAAAAATGTAATATAGATTGAATAACTGCTTCGGTAAACAAAGCTTTGCTGATAAACACAATTGAATTAACTCCATGTTGAATAGTTTCAGAGATAAACTGGAATCACAAGCATCTTCATTTATGTAAAGCCAGCGAAGACCTTTCAGGACGAATAAAACTGTTGTGCCATTGCTAAATAGTAATAGTTACCTCCTTTAAAAAAAAGAAAACAAGTTAGTTTTTCCGAGGAATAATTCTAATACGTACTTTAAAATACTAAACATCTATCTTCACGAACTTAAATGATCTGATGTTACAGGCTTGATTTAATATTGGTAAAATTTAAAATTTCTTAACACTTCTATATGTTAATGTGTCAGTTTTCAAAGATCCTTCAAGTTGCATGCTACAGCTCCTTTTTTTCTTTCCACTGCACTGAAGACATCAAAGACTGAGAAGACTCTTCATAAGCTATGATGACTATTGTTATCTACATTACTTTTCCTTTTGTACAGAATGTTATGTTTGAGATCCATATGGTTTACCAAAACAAGGAAAAAGGAATGTCTGGTTATGATCTAAGGTGATGACAGCTTTGATGAAACATTTCGTTTCCTCTCCCCTGGTTAACTGTCCATGTATACTGCATGAAGGGAGACAAGTTCTGAATATCATTTTAAACACAGTGTTTAGTGAAACTGGTATCTATTTAAATATGGGTAATCAAAAGAATCCATACCATTCTAGAGTTAGAAAATATTTGATGGTGTGGGTAAAAGTTATAGTTGGAAACAATTTCCAAAAACAATTCCACCTCTTTTTGTCCAACTTTCCTCTTTTCCATAGCCATGGCTTATAGCCCCAGTCTCTATCCAGCTACCTCATAAAAATTTGCTTTTGGTGACAAAAGCGGAACAAGGAAAGAAAGTGTCGATGATCAGTACAAATCCATCACCCAGGCTTAAAAAACACTTAAAGTCTATGTTTGTATCATCTTCACATATAAAGGAAAATACATTATCATTGTTGGACTGATATACCTCATCTAAAATATTAATTCAGTCTAGTCAAAGCTTAGCACTGTCAGGAGGAAGACATACCCCTTTAATGTATAAAATCTTTAAAATATTTTTTTTCTGTGTCAGAGGTATTGCGAGTCAGTGGAGTTTTCTGGATAATACCTCAGAACCAAAAATAAAGATGTGGTAAGGTAATAGAAGAATAAAAGAATGTGGTTCTATGTTAGACCACCTGGAGGTTCAGACTTCATTAGAGGGCAACCAGGCATTTTGCCTAAGAGCCCATGGAATTCACCTGAACTTTTCCAGGGAAGAAGAAAACAAAGCTTGAATTTGGGGAAACTGTGTAGTAGTCTGTCACCCCAGAGAATTGCTCAGACTCCTTTGCGGTGTCTGAGATTTTTATTCTGATAAAATTCACCAGATAGTTGCTTGTTTTCCAGTCTACCTTGTCCTCTGTATACACAGCCTAAATGTCAAAAGAAAGCTCTTCAACATCAAATAGCAGACACTCATTTTACCAGAATTGAAATTTATACAATATAGTTAAAACTTAAATCATGCAATACAAATTGAGAACATTACAAATTTGAAAACAATGGTAAAAGTAACATCCTGTAAAAAAAAAAAAGGTACATAAACACAGTAACAAATGGCAAAAAGCAATCACCATCTTCCTTTAGAAAAATGCAGTTTCTGAAAAATCGCCCTCCTTTATTATGTTTAATTTTTGTCTTTGTTAAAAAAGACAAACATTTGCCCACACCCTTCATTAAATGTGCCAGTTTATAAGGCCTATCAGGAAGTGTTTCCACAGCAGTTCAAAAATCCAAAGAAAAACTAGGCCAGCAGAAGACAGTATTAGTATGAATCAATTTTTCTACTTAGAATACAATAAGTTGAGATTTCAAAGTAGTTAAACTTTTTTCTCCAAATTTAGAGGATAGTAGCAAAATAGATTCTTGTATAGCATGCTGTACAACATTGACACAGATTCTGTTACTCTTTTACATATGCCAATACTGTGATCATATGGAAGGAGCCAATATTGACCTGCTAACTGACACTGATCCTTGGAGCAATCTCAAAGTTTGCCACATTTCAATTTCAAAATGCATTTCGCCTATAATATGAGTGATTTATCATTTAGTAGTAGCTGTCAAAGTAAACTCCTAGATAAAACAAAAACATCTGGAACCATAAACAGAGCAGAGCAGTAGTTGAATTTTAATCCAAACCTGGCATGCTCACTTCATTAGGAACAGGAAACAGCTAATTAGTAATTGAATGTTTCATGTTTTTAAAAGGTTTTGTACTTGAGCTCCAAACAGAGATGATCTAATATGCATTCTGGATGTAAACAAGATTAAAGATCAGGAAGAGCAATGAACAAAGCCTCTCCAGAGGAATGTTAGGGAGCTTGGGAACTTACAAGGAGTGACACACACTGACATTTCAGGAGAGCTGGCAGAGTTTATTGCTATAAGATACATCAGATAAGTAAAAGGGGGATTCAATACACACAAATGTGACCATTTAAAAAATAAAATAGAAGGCCCATACAGTCCCTCGCTTAGCACAGCACTGCCTGACATGGGCATACCCCATGGCACAGGAGTCTGGTGTGTCCTCCTGCATACAGGAGATGAGCCTCTGCTGATAAGTTATCTTTAAAGGGTCACACCTGGTTGTTACAAACTCAAGTAAGTGTGAGACTTGCCTTTTGTGGTATATATCTGAAGCTTAAGAAAAAAAAAAAAGCTAAAATCAGGCATCACAAAGAAGGCAGGTATGTAGAAAAAGGCCAGAAGAAAATGAACGAGGATTCCTTATAGTTCAACCAAAGTCAATTAACATACCTATTTTTAAAAAGATATTTATTTTTCAGTAACTTAATTAATTTAAAAATGCTGTTCAATTTCCCCTATAGCTCAATATATCCTGTTTGACTATCAAATAATGAGACATTTCTGGATGTTATTTTTTAAGTCACACCTCTTTGTTTCAATTCAGGTATTTGATATTAATAAAGTTCTAAAAAATTTTATTTGCCTCGGTCCTTCTCCACAACTGATTTCTGATTTGGCACTATTTCACTGAATTAGGTTAAAGCAACATACCTACTCTACACAGATAGATCTTCTACAGTATGTAGAGAGAACCAGAAGCCGTAGAAAAAATTCCTTCAGAGCATGGAATGACTGGAATGTCACACTGATATGAATTAATGTGATATTTTAAAATGTGTAGGGAAGCTGGGCATTCCAGTAAAAATTGCATGTACTGCCACAGGGAACTGATTATTGGAGAATGGATAAAAACTCAGTTGGACTTTTGCATAGGATGAGTGATACTTCTGTCACAGAATTTAATTCGAGGGCAGATGTAAAAATAACACAATGGATTAGGTTTTGCTTGGTGTAAAGAGGGCACTTTAGGAGGGGAGTTACTTTTTTTGATCACTAGACTACCATTTAGCACATTGGAGGCATGAAAATAATGATGACAAGTATTTGCCACCAGCCTTTGGCCAGGTCTCCATTAAGTAAACAGTTAAAAATATTTGAGGCCATTTCCTGGGCAATTCAAGCCAAATGACCCATTGGGTTCTAACGACTGGAACATCTTAGGCATGTGGCCATGTCTAGACCAGAGGGTGAGCAGTAGAAAATATCCATGATGTGACTGACCCACCATATCTGCCTTTCTCCATTCTTAGGTGTATAGATTTTTCAGTCTGTTTGCTTGTTGATAGCTTAATGAAGAGGAAACAGTATTGGAGATGGAAGGAGAGCAGAAAAAAATAAAAGAGGTATTTTTAGTTGCTTAGGTATGTGTTTTTATCATTGCCTTCTTTACAGTAAGGAATATGCTAGTAGAAAGGTGTTAAATGACTTGCTCCACCATCAACAAATCAAAGGAAGAACTAAGTGTGGTAAAACCTACAAACTAGAGCTCTCCATATTTCCTTAGAGAACTGTACAGGCAACGTGTTTCTTTCAGAAAGGTGATCTCCAAAGCAAGACTAACAAATATGGATCATTTGCACAAATGAATTACCTCCTCACGTTAATGCCTGTTAAATCTCGGGTCAGCCAAATATAAAGCTATTTCATAGTAATCACAGCTTAAAGTGGGTGTGTCTGCATTTTAATTTCTGTCACAGCATTTAGAAATAGAATTTTCTATGTCTTAAAAATTCTTCCGCCTACTTACCCCACTAGGATGCTCTCTGGTTTAATGTGATAATGTTTATGAAGCACTATGAACTCCATGGAAGAAAGGGGTTATAGAAGTGTAAAGTATCAAGTTCAATCATCATTACGATTATCCCCTAAACACTTGTGAAGCCCATTCTCTAACACATTTTTCCTGTACGTGCCAGGTTCTAATTATCAGTAATGAACAAATAGTAATAGATGGTTCCATATTTTAAGAATCTGAGTATGAATTTTAAAGAATTACAGCACTAGATAAGCAGGTAACTGCTACAGCACCCTATTCGTGCCTATGATCAGTTGGAGTTCCGGCATCAGTGTTCAGGCTGCACAGAAAAAACAATAAAACCGGTCAAAATTTCATTCCAACAAAGAAAATCCAAAATCTACTTAATGAACTTCACTAAAAACCACAAATTGGCTTTATAGTATTTTGCTGTGCTATATATGTTCAATATTTGAATAAATCTGTGTGTAATAAATGTATTATTTTATTACACATATCCCTTAATCATATATTTATTGATGTGGGCCTCGTTCTATTAAAAACAAAATTATACAAAGGTGAGCAAAACTGTAGATTTACAGTAATTTGAAGCTTAAGCAAATTCTCTGGGTGCGATATTAACAATATAAAAATGGTGTAAATGATATTTCCTAACTCTAAAATATGCTTATGAGCCTCTTGTGCATGTTCTACTGCTTTACAACCTGCAGTGAAATGCATGACCAGCTTAATAAGCAAGCCATTTAAAAAGGTTTTTTTTTCCCCTTCACAGTCTAAAACATGAGTAAAGATCCACACCGTTTTCTCTGAATCAAAATCTTTGTTAATGATTGCAATTTCCCTTCAGGGTGAGATTTCCTTCCCTGACAGGATGATTATTTAAAAGTAACTTCTCACTATTTTTTTAAAACTACCAAGAAACATGTCTATAACATTTTTGAAGGTTTAAATTTAAGTTTAGAAAAAATTACATTTTCTACCCAGAGCTCATATTTCCTTCCAAGTGTTGCGTCACCACTAATTCACTTATATAAACAAAGGGATTTCCTTAAAAACTACTAGGCTTCATCACAGGCATACTTTGAGCTATCAAACCTTTATTTTGGTGGGTAGCTAACTTATTCTTGAACAGATGCCAATATTTTATAAATGATTTCTCCTGTTAAGTATTATGCTTTATGTTTTCTTGAAGTTGCCTAACTAGTGATATGTTTCTAATTTTCAAATGGGCATTATGTTATATGGCACTAAATAAGATCACATTTAAAAGTCATGTTTTCCTGACCTAAGAGAAAGAAAAAAAAAAAACATGCTGATTAATGCTCCACTTTAGTCTTAGGTTCAATCCAAATTAAATATGCAATTATTTATATGAAGTTTACTTCAATTGTCAAACATGTTCAGAATGGGACATTCTCAAATCAAATAAGCAACAGTACTGAGGTTAGTTGGGGGTCCAGTTAGATATTAGTACAGTAATATAAATACAGTGCTTCTAATCTGTGAGTAGGAAAAGTAGAACTTTGCAAGATAGGGGCAGATAAATAAAAGTATAGCATTTTATTCCTCTTTCTCTAGAGAAAAGCATTGTTTTAGAGTCATTTTTCAGAAAGGTCTAGTGCTTATTATTATTTTTTTTTTTTTGCGGTACACGGGCCTCTCACTGTTGTGGCCTCTCCCGCTGTGGAGCACAGGCTACGGACGCGCAGGCTCAGTGGCCATGGCTCACGGGCCCAGCCGCTCCGCGGCATGTGGGATCTTCCCGGACCGGGGCACGAACCCATGTCCTCTGCATCGGCAGGCGGACTCTCAACCACTGCACCACCAGGGAAGCCCTCTAGTGCTTATTTTTATAATGTAGCACTTATTCAAAAAAAAAATGGAGGTTTAGTGAAAATAATAACCCACTTAGCCTTATTAGCCTTAAAAAATTTCGGACTTATACTTTAATCAAAACAAAGACCACTAGAGAATGGACTTGAGGATATAGGGAGGGGGAAAGGTAAGCTGTGACAAAGCGAGGGAGTGGCAAGGACATATATACACTACCAAACGTAAAATAAATAGCTAGTGGGAAGCAGCCCGATAGCACAGGGAGGTCAGCTCGGTGCTTTGTGACCACCTAGAGGGGTGGGATAGGGAGGGTGGGAGGGAGGGAGATGCAAGAGGGAAGAGATATGGGAACATATGTATATGTATAACTAATTCACTTTGTCATAAAGCAGAAACTAACACACCATTGTAAGCAATTATACTCCAATAAAGATGTAAAAAAAATAAAAATAAAAAAGAATAATAATAAAAAACAAAGACCAGTACAAGTCGATTTTCTTTGTAAATGGTATAATAATGGAGTATCAACCTCTCTCACTTGCATTTAACTCACTTTGTTTTTGTGAATTAATTCTTTAATATATGCTTTTCTCTTTTATTTACTCTCTAGTTCTTGTAAGAAACACCCTAGAAAGGGATATGGCTATCTTCCTATTCTCATATGAGGGTAAAATATAAAAATATATTTACCACAACTGTACACAGAAGAACATATGTTTTAGAGATGGTTTTATATATTAATTATATGTCAATTATTTCACCTTTAATAAAATCTACATATACAAACACAAATGTTAACTTCATATGTATTTTATAGGGCATAGTAATAATAATATACTGTATTTATACTTGTCAAAGAGTATGGATCTAACTTATTGACGAGGAGGATTAGGCAAATATTACTATTTTACTAAAATTAAGGGAGAGAGAAATTGAATGACTTCTCAGTGTTAGTTAACTGAGTTAGCCAGTTAGTAACTGAGCAACCTTGACTACTAGACTTCTTCCCACCACTTCACTGTGCTTCCTATAGACCAGTTATAAAACAGCAACAAAAGTGCATGTGTTCAATACACAGACCTGCAAATTTTGAGCTATACTAAGAACTCTAGAAATATGTGAACTCTACTTTCCAGCTGGGAGGAGAAAGAAAGGGAAAGGAGAATAAATAAAAACTAGTATTCATGGAATGCTATGTTAGGAGCCATACTAAGTCATTCTAAGCACTTATGTCATATGTAGAATGCCATATTCTTTCACTACTTCTTGTTGTAGATGATGTCATGGTAAAAAGAAGTAAGCTACTTATGTGCTATGTCATTGCTGTAAAAAAATCTAGGGTCGTTATCACCTACCTTCCATAAGTACAGTTACAAGATGGATTTGTAAGGTCAAATTTACTTGAGATTTGTACAGGATGCATATTGGAAGTATTTTAATGTAATAATTATTTTTTATTTTTATTATTGAGCTGTAACACAAGTCTTTCATTGGCTGTATGTAATGCAAATATTTCTTCCCAGTCTTTGACTTGTCTTTTGATTTTCTTGACATCTTTGGATGAACAGATTTTAAAATCTTTTATGAAACCCAATTAACAATTTTTCATCGTTAGTGCTTTTTATGTCCTTTCTAAAAAGACTTTGCCTAACCAAAGTTTGCAAAGATACTCTTCTAAGTTTTCTTCTAGAAGCTTTATAATTTTAGCTTTTGTTTGTTTTCTTGCTTTTTAGCTTTTTATTTATTTATTTATTTTTGGAAACACCACTCGGCTTGCGGGATCTCAGTTACCTGACCAGGGATCGAACCCGCACCCCCTACAGTGGAAGCACAGTCTTAACCACTGGACCGCGAGTAAAATTCTTAATGTAATTTAAAAGTAGAACTATGTTCTTCTTTTTATAACTTTTAGCTACTCCTTTTGTATGCTGAAATGTTAGAAAAACACTGTAATTTCTCAATTCAAAGTAATCATAAAATTGAATCAAAATATGGAGAAAAATGAAAATGAGAGTAATGGAAAAACATTAAATGTTAATTTGAACAACGTTAAAAATGACCACATCCAACATTTCCCATAGAAGGTTGAAATGCAGTTACCAAGAGATTGTAAGATTTGAGTTGCAGGTTTTGCCTCACTCATTTTATTTTTAAATTTTTAAAATATCTGTATGGGAGTATAATTGCATTACAATGGTGTGTTAGTTTCTGCTTTATAACAAAGTGAATCAGTTATACATATGCATATATCCCCATTTCTCTTCCCTCTTGCATCTCCCTCCCTCCCAGCCTCCATGTCCCACTCCTCTAGGTGGTCACAAAGGACGGAGCTGATCTCCCTGGCCTCACTGATTTTAAGTAGTTACTCACCAATGCTAAGATCAACATGACATTCATTTGTATTGTTTTAAAGAAAATAAGAGCACTTAAATTATGGGAGAATAGGGAAATAAAGAAGAAATGTTTATAAAAAAATGATGCTTTCTTAAAAGCTAATAGAGGAATTGGTGAAAGCATTATCCAAATAACCATTTGTATAACTGAGGTAAAGTAGATTCCAACTTAAATATGTGGATTACTACTGATGTTAATCTTTAAACATTAAACAAGTAAATCATAAACTTTGTGATTAACAGATTAAGGAATGTCAAGGAGGTCTGTAAAAAATTCTAAACAATGTTTTTCTTTAAATTCACTTTAATTTCCAAAATTGAATGTTACATGGCCATCAAAAATGAGAAAAAAGTTCCTGAGAGCAACAAATAAAACTTTCTGCTAATGGCCCACAGAAAAGAATCCTAGCCTAAAATTAGATAACTGAAAATCTGTTAAGGCCTCATTCCAATAGGGTGATGTGAGTTTAGCCACAAATAGAAAAGTATTTTTCTACTCCTACTTCAGCTTCTCTACATAGCTTTAAATAGAAAAGAGAGATTGCACTTGTGTAATTTTTGTAAGTATTACCCCAATCTATGCAAAGTTTTAAGGCAGAAGTGATTATTAAATTATAGTTGGCTTTAGTCTATTTTGGTTAATTAACTACAAACTGGAGAAGCCTTTCCCCACCCCAGCCCTGCTGCATTGTTTTGCATGGGAGAATATTAAAGTCTAGTTAGATATCCTAGCTAGCTTACTAACTATGAGAGATTTTTACAGATTTGGATTGATAATAATATTACCAATATGGATTGATAGTGAAAACAATGGGTAAGGGAGTTAAGATTCCTGTGTTTTAGAACCCATTACCAATAGCAAGCCAATTAACTTCTCTTGGGTTATTTTCCTACTTATAAAATAGGGGTTAATTATACCTTTCTTAAATATCACACAGGAATAATCCTGCTAGAGGATGTGTGGATTAAGAATGGGACAGGACTTCCCTGGTGGCGCAGTGGTTGAGAGTCCGCCTGCTGATGCAGGGGACACGGGTTCATGCCCCAGTCCAGGAAGATCCCACATGCTGTGGGGCGGCTAGGCCCGTGGGCCATGGCAGCTGAGCCTGCGCATCCGGAGCCTGTGCTCCGCAATGGGAGAGGCCACAACAGTGAGAGGCCCGTGAATCGCAAAAAAAAAAAAAAAAAAAAGAATGGCACAAAGACAAGTTCCTCCTTATGATGGAATATGTTACCAATGAGAGAGCTAGCAGTAAGCCTGGACTTGCAACATTTTATGGAATGGAACAAGAAAACCTAGCCAAATCTAAAAAGAAAAAATCAAAGTCTTCAAAGTGAAGGGAGACTGGGAGGAACTGGGAAGGAAGACATTTTGAATGGATTTATTATTTTGGTTTCTGGATCCAGCCAGGCCTGAATCTATCCTCTGAAGTGTCAGTTAAGTCACCCAATAAATTACCTTTTAAAATTAAGCCCCCCAAAAAAGAAAAATAATGGAAAAATCTCACCAAGTTATACAAATATTAGGTATTGTCTTTCTTTTTTCACTGTTCCAATTTTAGAATATCAATTCCTCATTCCAAGAGTGATAAGCATCTTGGCATAGAACCATCTCACATCAACATGTCAGTAATATAATAATTCTATTTTTAAGTGATGTGACAACAGTGGCCTATGATTACAGCCTTCTATGAAAATGCTGTCTGTTTTCTTAATTAAAACAGAGATGTGAAAGTGAAAAATAAAACTAAACTTTTAATTCAAGAAAGGCTTTCCTTTTGCATATACCTTAGGTGTATCTGGGTTGGTAAGTGGGATAGGGTGACTCTTCAGCTTAAAAAATTGTATTGCATACGTAAAGAGGATGAGGCATAAAGTGACTAAACAGTTATACAAGTTGAGTTAAACAACTCTTCCTATACTATAGTCAGAAAGACCTGTTAATTAATGAATTACCCCTGTAGACTGTAAAATGCTTAGTAGCAGAACAACCTATTGTTATTTTGTCTTGCAAGTCTCACTATCTTGCTGTCCCTACAACTACAATTTCATCTATTATGTGAGTGAGATATAGCTAGACTTGTAAGTCTTAGATCTGTAGATGAGATTTTATGTTATCATCATAATTAGCATGACAGCCTTATAGTCACTGCAAATATTCTTTTAACAATGCAGTGGTAAGTGATGCAAGCCACTCCATGAAAACCAAGCCCTAAAGTATCAAGTAATGTTTGTCATATCCTCCTAAGAAAGAAATAGAAGCATAATGTGTGCTATAATCTGACAGGTATTTCACAGCAAAGAGGTATGACATGGGCTGGGAGGTACAATCAGTTAAAATAAAGATCCTGTGGAGGATGAAGAAAATGAGAGACAAATACTTCCTGGAATAGAAAGGAAAAAGAATGAGGCCATCTAATGAATCTTACAGGAAAAAAAAATGTTGCTGCTTTAGAGAAAGATGTTAGGATTTTTTCTGTGGGGTGTGTGCTACAGCCTTTTCACACTCTATGATGGCAGTTGCAGTAAAGTTTCTTTGGGTGGTAAAAGTCTCCCTCTCTCAAAGGGCATATTTATGAGGAAAGAGGACCCACTTCCCACAATCCTTATAATTGCTGGCATGCTATGCATTTCTACTTTATAAGAGAACATTTCTACTTAACACTGGGAATATTATAGTGCCTATGTATATCTTTCAACACAAGACAAGACATTAAAGGGGAGGGAAATTAATGGTTATGAGGGCAGGGCAGGAAATAGTCTATAGAACCCCTAGAGAAAGATGTAAACCACACTCTGGTGGAAGTTAGGAGAAAAGTCTGTAGAGAAATTCTATCTGTTCTCCTTTTAGTTTTTCTTGTCATATCACATACATGGCAAGAAATCATATGTTGATTTCTCTTTTCCAGTCCCCTTACTTGCCCCTAATATCACTTTCCTTGCTATTTTATCAAATCCTGCAATGACAATCTTAGCCCAAGGGTAATTGTTTTCAATAAATACTGGTATGGCATCTTAAGCTCTTTGGAAAAATGTAGTTTTAGTTACCAAGTGAGCAACAAGGAGAGACGATAATGAGGTGTCAAAGGTCAAGGAAGGATAAACACTGTTCAAATTGATTTTGAGAAAAATGGATAAGAATATACATATTCATATATATTTCATAGTATAAATATATTTAAAATTCTATACTATAAATATATGTATATTAAATTACATTGTAAAATATGTGTTCTTATTAACATAGAGATGTTAAAATTGTGTCTGTTGCTTTTAGAGTCAAATAACACTTTAGTCACTTTGCTTTAATTCTTCAGTGGCATCTTCACCAAATGCTGCATAGATGAGATCATGGATTTTACATATCAGAACGGTAAGTTTATACTCTTTGAATAAGCTCCCACATTTTTTTCTGAACAAAAATGATTCAGAGGGAACAAATGGTTTAATACGTTTATTTTTTACATCAAATTTTGCTTAACTTTGACATGTAGGTTGGATTTCTTATCTACTTCTGGTGTGTTAGTATCAAAAAGAAGGGAAAATTATTCAAGATTCCACCATATATCTGAAAAAATATCAGATGAAAAATATATTCCAGTGTTAAACCATTTTGTGTAATTGTCAAGCATGTAGGCAAAAAAACAAACGTAAAAATTATTCAAAGATATTGACATTCCTCTTGCAAAAGCAGCTCCTAGTGTTTTTGTATTGTTTTGTTTTCTTCCGAAACACATGCAGTGGCAGAAATGGGAGTAATGTGTCATTGTGTGCCCTTGTACTTTATGATGTTATTTCCTCTGAACTTTTTAAAAAATTATTTTATTTTGTTACTAGAAAGTCAGTTCATGAAGGCTGTTATCTGTTTTCTAAAATATAGAAGTTTCATATTCTGGATTTGTTTTATCTATTATTATTATTAAGATGATGATATCAATTTTCGAAAACTAAAGAAACATGCACTGTACCAGTAGTCCCTAACAATGAAATATAGTCATACAAAAGTTAACTAAGGTATAAACATGCAAAAGGAGAAGTCTCCCTGTGATCATAAAATGATGTTATTTTCTGTTCAGCAGTTCATGCTACTGCTGTTCATGCTAATTAATTAAAGGAGCTGTTGCTGTAATGTGCAAACAGGGAATCTGAGAAACTGAGAGCGCTTTTAGGTCTCCAAGTGAAGTTAAGTCAATTCGGGCACGGGCAATCAAAGGTAATGAAATCACTTGTCAGTGCTAAGCTTGCAAAAACTGTGAAGTTTGACTAGGGAGTAAAAGGATTATAATTAGATTTCCAATAAGATAATAACTAAATGGCAGAATGCAGTAAAGAGAAAATATTACTTTGTTAGCTAGTGGTACTGCTGTTCGGTTTTAGTTTTTATCAGCTCACTTGTTGTGCTAATTTAATTTGCTTTTATCAGCAAAAATGCACTACGCAAATGGTACTTGAATGTCATTTGCAAAAATCATTGATCTGAAGGTACACTTAATGACACCCGGTATGTTTATTTTATGTGAAACGGAGATTGATTGATAAGATGGTTGATGTTCTGTCTTGTGGGCCCCTAACTGAGTTATGGGAATCTATGTGGGAGGATATTAGTGTATATCCTTCACTGCCAGCAATAGTGGACACCGCTATCAGAGTGGGTGTGTATTCATTTTTTAATCACCTTAAAATATACAGGAGGAGTTGCTATCATAGACTGCTAAAATATAAGGGATACAGAAACCCTTTTATCAGAAAGTGATCTGTGCATGATACCTTGTCTGTCAAACATTCAAAGCATAAAAGACATAAAATAACTAACCTGAAGAGATTTAGAATACATATAAGAATCCTAGTACATGGGCAGTTTGTGGAAATTATCATAAAACTATATACGAGGTGTTTTTTTTTTTTTTTTAGTTATTTTACTATTTATTTACTTATTTGGCCACACCACGTGGCATGTGGGATCTTTGTTCCCTGACCAGGGATCAAACCTGCACCCGTTGCATTGGAAACATGAAGTCTTAACCACTGGACCTCCAGCGAAGGCTCCTATATATGACTTTATTACTTCTAATCATGGCCAAGCAACATTCTTCCAAGTCCTCTTAAGGAAATGTCACAAAACGACTAACTGAATTTCAGAGAAAAAGCACTAAGGGAATAATAGATTTCTATCCAGCAGAGCTATTGACAATAGGAAAAGACTTCACTGATGCTGGAATTGTTTGTTGTGATGAAGATGAGTTGTGGAAATGGCATTGGATTGGCATGCATAAATTGAACCTCACAAACAATGCTGGGAAATAATCTTCCAAGTTAAAAAATGGGTAACTGAGGGAAGTGAAAAAGATGAAAACAGTATCATAATATGTCACAAAAGAAAGGAACGATAACACACAAGAGCAAAATTATTAGGCAGAATGGAAAGTCAATGGTTAAGCTTGCATTTTGTTTTCCAAGCATAATACATTTTCTTTAGTTCATAGGTACATATAAAAGTAATCTTTTAATTCTGAACATCTTAAACAAAAAAGTAATATTATTAAGATTTTTTTGGTAATTATTTGAATTGATTGATTTGATGAATTATATTTAACTCTGATAATATTTTCTGGCACCTATTCCCCTGGAATAGAATAAATTGGTTTTGCTCATAAAATAATTTCTTTTGGATATTAAATTGTGACTCTACTCTCATATTAATAAAAGGCATTTACTCTAGTTTTTCATAAATTGATGAGAGGAACTTTATCATTTACCATGCTTAAATGCTCTTCTAAGAGATGTGGGAATGTGTACTTTTTCATTTATACCACTTTTATCAAGAATACTATTTAACATAACCTAAAAGGCAGACATTTAGTAAGAATTATTAACCCACCATACTTTACCATATATTGAAAATATTAACCACAAATGCTAGACAATTTGATTTATAATTTGAAAAAATATATATAAAAGTTAATCCCCTTGCTTTAAAATATGTTCCATCTCAATCCTTTTAAAGGTAGAGCTAATTCTCTCCTGTTTACCCAGTAAAAACTAGGAGAGCTTATTAAAAGCATGCTCACTGAAAACAAATATTAAATGTGTCCTCTCCTAATCACAAATTAATGTGCAAAAGCCATTCTTTGGAGACTCCATTAAAATAAAAAACTGAGCCAAATAGTGAATCTAGCTTTTCCTTATATCGCCTAACTGACTTTCCATGGATAAGTTATCTGTTGTTTGTTGCATGGAAATGAAGCAACAACTTTGGACAGTTCAAAAATTTATATTTATCTCAGAGTTAGAAAGTTAGTAGAAAGATGTTACTACTGTGAACTAAAATAATTATATATATATATATATATATATATATATATATATATTAAACAAACAGCAATAAATTGGGAGTATAGGATTAAAGGATAATGAAGGATAATTAAAGGAAAATAAAGATACAACCCAGTGATGGTTTACCTCTTACAGTTACAAAGCTGACCTTACATCCCACAAAGAAAGGTTCAATCAAGCTCAATGCTCCTTAAAGACTGGGTCTATATGTGTGTGTCACAGATTCAGAAGGGATCAAATGCTTCAGACTTGTTCAACCCTATCTTAGATCTATGGTGGCAACCACAACTAGTGGGGCTTTATTTATATGTTTCACTGTAGTGTACTGATTGGATAAACACTGAGTCCCATCCAAATTGGCTTTGCTCACACAAACAGAGCTTTTAAGTTGAGGGAAGAAAGCAGGTAAGCAAAAGAGGGATAAGAAACAGCAAAAGCTTTATTGAGTGAGCTAAACATACATGCTTTCACAAAAGTTAATGCATTAGTTAGTTCTATCCAGCTGCAGCAGAATCAGGCATTACCAGAAGATCCATGATCTCTAACACTCCTGGTTTTGCAAAGATGATGTGCAAAACTACCTGAGTCAGGATTTCTAAATTTTCTGAAGTTGCCATACAAAATGGTGACCCACAGATGAACCCACATGGATCTTTTGGTCACATCCAGTTCTGTTGCCTTCATAGATATCCGTCATTACACCGTGGAAAGGCACAGATTAGTTAAACATCCAGCAGGCAACCTTTCTGTGGTTGTCTTCTTTTTTGAAAGTTAGGAAATCGTTTTCTCATGGAGATGCCTTTTCTTTTTTATTAGAGTGAGACATGAATGTGAAAATAAATGTAATCTGCATACAGAGGGCTAGAAAACTGCACTAGAAAGACACTGAGAAACTCCAGTGTTCAATTTTTATTTTTAGCTGTCTTTGCGCTCCAATGAGACTATATTGATTTTCCCCCCTATTTTCTTACTACTAAATACTTTAAAAAATATTATAAAGGATTTAAACAGTTGTGAGAATCCTGTAAATTATGTATTACAAGTCCTGCTCTTATTTTCATATTTAGTTGGTTTCAAAAATTATCTAAAATTAACATCAGGACTTAAATATTGATAAGAATGTTGCCTAGAATACTTTGCAAATATTGATAGGTTACGATTATTCTACCTGTGCCATTTACAAACAGTAAAGTAGTAAGATTTAAAAAGCATATTATTTTATACTTCTGAAAGGTAAATTATATTCACATTTCGCATTTTTAGAATATGCCTAACATATAAATGTACATCCTTTTAATGGATAAACATACAAGAAATTTGCTCACATTGTATATGTAAAATTATTAGTCTCTAAATACATAGTCTCAATAAACGCTGCAAACTTTTTCCTCTATCATGAAGTAAGAAAGTTAAACTTATTTATTTATTTTCCTTATATGAAAAGTATCAACATAGGAGCTTATCCCCTTTCCACCCCCAGGGGTCACATATTAAGCAGTTACAGAAAGAAGTACACTGTTTACTGTACCTTGCATAGAAGTACTATCATGAGAAGTTCCACTGTTTTGTATTTCAATATCTGGAATCCCAGTATCTGAAAGAAGTGACATTCAATATTAAGGTACATTTCTATTTTTCCTGATTCCATTTAAAGTGAAAACTCTGTTCACCACTGCTTTGGTCCTATAGATAACATAAGACTTTGCGTGGCATTTTGTTTTTGTTTTTTGTATGTCTATATGTTTTTAATGGTAGGAGGGAGAATTATAAACCATAGCTGAATTTTACAATTGGGCATATATTTCCAGGTATATAGTAAATACTTCTTTATTCATTTTACACTCTAAAGATAAAACTCAGGAAAATAATCTGTCCATAAAACCCCCTCAGACTATCAGGTAACATGCCCTGACTGTGGAATTTAAAAAAAAAAATAATATAATTGCATAAGTAGAAGTGCCCCATCCTTATGGTATATTTTCCATTTGTAAAATGTGATAGATGATGACATTATCTCTATGGTAAATGCACATGAACACCAAAACACAGGCTATTATTTGTGGTCTTTATTTAGTACTGGTCCTAGGGGCCAAGAGATACATGAATTGTTTCAAAAAAAGTTGAGAAAAAGAAACAAAGAGTTGGGTTTTTTATTTTCAATTTTAAATATGAAATGTGTTATCTAAAAGTTATTCATGTACATGAAGCATAGCTTAATATGGCCATTTCTATATATATACATTTGCTCAGACACCCTTGGGTAATGTGATAACAGATGCCCATATATCATCCATCAAGGATTGATGTGAGAAAGAAATGATTTGACTACAAGTTACCCATCATGCTGTAGAAACAGCTGCTTTTCCTTTATAACATTGAACACTGGAGCTAGAGTGGAATTCACATATGGGTGGATTTCAAAAACGTAAAAAGAGAAATGACAAACCTCCTCAGAACTACATGTTCAGAGCCTCAAATAATTAGAGTGCATAGAATGTTGGCCCCATTGCTGGCTCCCACTGTCTAAGATGTTCCTCAGTATGAGATATTGATGTATTATTATTTATCGTCTCTCTTCTGAGTCTCAATGAGGCATGGCTGTCATGAGCTAATAATCTACCTCTGTATTTCTATCGATTGTGAGGACAATGATCCAAGACAGTCACAGTAAAAAGGGAACTGAACTTTTGGAAAGGTAAAAATACGATTGAACATTGTACAGTATTCTCTATTCATTCTTAGTATGGGACACTTGAAGCAACCCCCTTTTAGTTCATGTGTGTGTCGTATTAGCTATGGAGTATGTGTATTCACGTGTATAATATTCTTAGGCTCATCCCTGTTATGCACACATATCAGTTAGATATACCAGCTGTTAACGTGCTCTGAAAGAAAAATTTGAATAGCCTATGAAATGAAATTACGTTGTGAGGTTTCATAATTTAAAATGGAATCAGAAAAGTTTGGAATTAATAGATTTCATGACAGAAGCACCTCTTCTCACAGGAGCTCCAGGAATTTACTTAGAACATTCATTTTCGACCAGGCACTCTTTAATCCCTCATCACTGATGCAATCTGCATTAAAGGAACCAGAATTCTAAAGCTCATTAAATAAAAGTACACCAAACATCAGCATGTTTTAACACGAATGGACCTAAAACACTTACATTTTAAGTGCAGGGAAGTTATCAATATTACTTCTTCTGCAAAAAGCAGCAGGATTTCCTGTTCCTAGACTATTTATATCTCCCGGAATAGGGCTTATTTTGACAGATTTAACTAATGAACTAAAGCACTTGGCCTCAAATCGATTTTTTAATTACTGTATTCCTGGACAAAGCTTCTCCCTCCCTCACTCCTTCCCTCTTTCCTTTCCCTCTTCCCCTCTCCCTCTCCCCCTCTCCCTCCCTGGCTCTCTCCCTCTCTCTGCTTTATGTACCTTGAGTGTGAAGGTGCAGTACAGACAATACCTTTCAACATCCTCAATCCACTGTCACTAATAGTGGCTTGCTTAAGTGCTTGCTCCACTTGCTCCCTTCGCTTTGATTCAAATTCTAAGGCTTCTTGTAGTTTTCTCTTTGCTTTTTTCTCCTTCTTCAGGCGCTTTTGCATGGTAGCTAAAATATGGAAAGGGAAATAGTTTGCAAAGGCTTAGTCATTGAAATCAGTTTGCCGGTTTTGATGAATTATAAACCATAGATACAGATTCAGAAAGATATATAAATGTATGAGTCAACATAAGATTAGCTTCTTTTGATTACGATTATCATTAGACTTAACCAAAGAGTATTCAATCACACAACCAACTTATTTTTGCTTTCACATCTCCAGTAAGTATGCTCTATAATACACATGTATTTGTATGGTGGTGGTAGTAGTGGTGGAAGATTGTTTTCTACTTTGACTACAGGAATTTAGTGATAGCATGAAATATTTTATAAATTGATTAAGAAAAATATTCTTATTATTCATCAGGTTATTCCTATACATATTTCAAAACACAGAATATCTAAAGATATTTATTGAGTTTCAAAATATGGTATGTCTTTAAACACTCCCGAACATTCTATGAGGTCACCATCACTCTGATACCAAAACAAGACAAAGATGTCACAAAAAAGAAACAGGCCAATATCACTGATAAACATAGATGTAAAAGTCCTCAACAAAATACTAGCAAACAGGATCCAACAGCACATTAAAAGGATCATACACCATGATCAAGTGGGGTTTATTCCAGGAATGCAAGGATTCTTCAATATATGGAAATCAATCAACGTGATACTAATGAATTGAAGAATAAAAACCATATGGTAATCTCAATAGTTGCAGAAAAAATTTTTGACAAAATTCAGCACCCATTTACGATAAAAACTCTCCAGAAAGTGGGCATAGAGGGAAGCTTCCTCAACATAATAAAATCAATATATGACAAACCCACAGCCAACTTCCTTCTCATTGGTGAAAAACTGAAAGCACTTCCTCTAAGATCAGGAACAACACAAGGGTGCTCACTCCACCACTATTACTCAACATAGTTTTTGAAGTTTTAGCCACCGCAATCAGAGAAGGAAAAGAAATAAAAGGAATCCAAACGTGGAAAGAAGAAGTAAAACTGTCACTGCTTGCAGATGGCATGATACTATGCATAGAAAATCCTGAAGCTGCTACCAGAAAACTACTAGAGCAAATCAATGAATTTAGTAAAGTAGCAGGATACAAAATTAATGCACAGAAATATCTTGCATTCCTATACACTAACAATGAAAAATCAGAAATAGAAATTAAGGAAACATTCCCATTTACCATTGCAATACAAAGAATAGAATACATAGGAATAAACCTACCTAAGGAGTCAAAAGACCTGTATGCAGAAAACTGTACAACACTGGTGAAAGAAATCAAAGACAATACAAATAGATGAAGAGATATACCATGCTCTTGGATTGGAAGAATCAACACTGTGAAAATGGCTATGGTACTGAAACCAATCTACAGATTCAATGCAATCCATATCAAATTACCAATGGCATTTTCACAGAACTAGAACAAATCTCACAATTTGTATGGAAACACAAAAGACCCTGAGGAGCCAATGGAACTGGAGGAATCAGGCTCCCTGACTTCAGACTATATGACAAGGCTACAGTAATCAAAACAGTATGGTACTGGCACAAAAACAGAAATATAGATCAATGGAAAAGGATAGAAAGCCAAGAGGTAAACCCACAGACATATGATCACCTTATCTTTGAAAAAAAGAGGCAAGAATATACAATGGAGGAATGACAGCCTCTTCAATAAGTGGTGCTGAGAAAACTGGACAGCTACATGTAAAAGAATGAACTTAAAACACTTCTTAACACCATACACAAAAATAAACTCAAAATGGATTAAAGACCTAAATGTAAGGCCAAACACTATCAAACTCTTTGAGGAAAACGCAGGCAGAACACTCTATGACATAAATCACAGCAAGATCCTTTCTGACCCTCCTCCTAGAGTAAGAGACAAAAATAAACAAATGGGACCTCATGAAACTTAAAAGCTTTTGCACAGCAAAGGAAAACATAAATAAGATGAAAAGACAACTCAGAATGGGAGAAAATATTTGCAAATGAAGCAACTGACAATGGATTAATCTCCAAAATAAACAAGAAGCTCATGCAGCTCAATATTGAGAAAACAAACAACCCAATCAAGAAATGGGTGGAAGGCCTAAACAGACATTTCTCCAAAGAAGACATATGGATTGCCAACAAACACATGACAAGATGCTCAACATCACTAATCATTAGAGAAATACAAATCAAAACCACAATGAGGTATCCTCTCACACGAGTCAGAATGGCCATCATCAAAAAATCTAAAAACAGTAAATGCTGGGGAGGGTGTGGAGAAAAGGGAGCACTTCTGCAATGTTGGTGGGAATGTAAATTGATACAGTCACTATGGAGAACAGTATGGAGGTTTCTTAAAAAACTAAAAATAGAACTACCATGTGACCCAGTAATCCCACTCCTGGGCATATACCCTGAGAAAACCATAATTCAAAAAAAAAAAAAAAAAAAAAAAAGGACACATGTACCACAATGTTCATCACAGCATTATTTACAATAGCCAGGAAATGGCAGCAACCTAAATGTCCATCGACAGATGACTGGATAAAGAAAATGTGACACATGTATACAGTGGAATATTACTCTGCCATAAAAAGGAACGAAATTGAGTTATTTGTAATGAGGTGGATTGATGTAGAGTCTGTCATACAGAGTGAGGTAAGTCAGAAAGAGAAAAACAAATACAGTATGCTAACGCATATATATGGAATCTAAAAAAACAGTACTGATGAACCTAGTGGCAGGGCAGGAATAAAGCCACAGATGTAGGCAACATACTTGAGGACACAGGGGGAGAAGTGGAAGCTGGGATGAAGTAAGAGAGTAGCACTGACATATATACACTACCAAATGTAAAATGGATGGGTAGTGGGAAGCTGCTGCATAGAACAAGGAGATCAGCTTACTGGTTTGTGATGACTTATAGGGGTTGGGATAGGGAGGGTGGGAGGGAGTCTCAAGAGAAAGGGGACATGGGGATATATGTATACATATAGCTGATTCACTTTGTTGTACAGCAGAAACTAACACAACATTGTAAAGCATTTATCTGCCAATAAAGATGAAAATAAAAAAGATGTATGGAAGAAAAAGAAAAAACATGGTATGTCTTTTAAAGCTTACAGTGTCAAGGGTCTCTTTATTTGAGATGTTACCAGTTTTTAGGGCAAATATCTATCTCTTTAAATATATGCACATATCATCAGACTCTGTCTCTCTCCATATATTTATATTTGAACCTATCTCTACATTTTAAAGAGAATAACTTTCAGCAATGATTATGTTAAGCAATCTGTAAAGGCACAACAACATTTCTTTCATAAACAGAAAAGGTGATGAAGAGGTAAAAACAATTATAACTCAAATCTCAAGGCCTTATGTCTTAATTAGAAACTTTAACTGCCCTAATGTATGATTGTTACTCTTCTCTGAAACCTTGAAATCTGTGATAATTTCTCAAACAGAATTGCTGGGCTCCAGCAATACAGTGGTTCATTGCAGGGTTCTAAGCAGACCGACCTTCACATTCTTCCTAAATTAGTTGTAAAAATTTAAGATATTGATATTAGGACAATAGAAAAATATTCAAGGAACATTAAACAAAATTATAAATTATATGACATTTAAAAAAATCTTAAAATTATTCAAATACAATTAAAATATTTTGATTGCACTAAAGTGAATATGATGCTAATTTGAGTTTCAGTTGTATTTATCTCACAGTTCAATGTCTTTTCATATAAATGACCTTCAGCAACTTGAAGAGAGTTATTTACTCATCTAAATTTATGTTCATTTAAGACAAAAATTCAGAGGACTAAGGTAGTCACAAGATGGAAATCTTGGAATAAAGACACCGAGAATATATGGTTTCTGTTATTTTTGCTAAAAGACTATTAAATAAGGTTAAGCATAAAAAACTTTTACTATCATAATTATACTTAATTATCATCATTCAAATAAAGCATTTAGTAAATTATTTAAATCAAAAACATAGATTTATTCAAATTAATGTATAGCAATGTCCTTGATAAGACAAAATTTTGCTTCTAGTAAAATTATTTATTCAAAAATATTCCATATGTTGATTCCCTTGAAATTTATGATTCCATATATTATAAACAATGCCACAGAATATTACATTAAAAATTATATAAAATAAACTATAATTTATTTAGGATGTACCATGTACTGAACATTTTTTCTAGGACTATATCTCATTTAAAACTTACAACAACTCAGCAAGGAAGATATTGTTACCTCCATTTTATAGATGAAGGAATTGAGTCCTTGAGAGGTCAAGAAATTTATTCAAGATCCCAGAACTAGTAGTTCTCATAGATTGAGGGCCAAAGATTTTATAGGTAGTTGTTTCAAAGCCTGGGGACCATATAGTTGGTCAAGAACCAAGACAGATGAGCTCCAAGCTCTCCTGTAGCTCTACCATTCTTTGTTTCTAAGTGTTTAAACTTCAAAGAATATTATAACATATGTTTAATTCAAGTAACACATTCTGGCTAGGAACAAAAAGGTAGTTAGAAGGAATATATAAGTGTGAAACAATGTTTTTGTTAAAAAAATACTCATAGGGATTCTTACTATATACATAGTTTTATATATATATAGTTTACTATATACATATATATAGTTTTACATATGTTCTTTATATATGTATATATGTTGCTACTATTTTTTCTATAAACTTGGGGAGACATTACTTTTTAACTACAATATCAGTTTTCTCCATTTTTCTTTTCAATCATATGACTTTAGATAAAGAGTTCACCCTTTGTCCTAAAAAGTAGGTTTACTGGGTATGAGATATTTAGGCAACTAGAAAGGAATTTAAGTGATCATGCAGTCAACTATTGTAATAGATGATGATGCTGAGATTCATAGAGATGAAGCAGATAGTTTCTCTAAATCAATGAGGATAACAGAGTAGTTTCTTTTCATTATGCTAGTCATAAGATGTAAAATGTTAAAAACAGTGCTTAGCACATGGCAGACAATTGATAAGCATTAGCTAGTGATGGTAATAGTAGTAGTAGTAGTAGTAGTAGTAGTAGTGATGGTAGTAGTAGTAGTGACAGTAATGACAGTAGTAGTAATGATGATAGAATATTACTAGTGGTATTATTATATCATAATAATTGCTAAATTTATTAAATATAAATGCTTCATAGTAAATCTGATAATAGATTCAGTATTACATCTACAATGTCTAAGACTTTTTAAAAGACAATAGTTATGATATCAATTATAAAGATAGACCTGAAGACTCTATAAGAAGTTAGTAAATAGAAATCGGTATGAGTAGATCCCTAAAAGTTAGAAGCCAATTTTACTATATGTAGTAGATTTTCCTAAGTCAATTTGTGAATGTTATTATATTTAACATATTTGGTACTTTTGTATAAATAATTTCCCTACTAAAGAAATGTGCTTTTATGACTCCTAATCATAATATATATTGCATCCCAAATATCAGAAATAAACTAATTTCTCAAAACTTTAAAAAGACAATTTAGCTTCTGTTTACTAGTATTTAATGACTTTGGCAAGATAAGAAGAGGTTTAATTCTTTTTAAATGTAATGACTGAATTTCCATTTTGAACTGAACTAGTAATTCTTAGGTCTTAAGGAAAATATACAGTAAAATTTCAATTTCTTGATGCAAATTTCAGAATATAATATGCTATATTAGAATAGTATATAGTTAGTGGATTTCACTTGACTAGAGTAATTCTTCCTAGTTTAGGGAGGCATTATCTGGGTTGTGAATTTTCTCTCCCTTTTTGCCTCTCATTCCCACTCTTTAACTCTTTTAATTGACTTTTGCTTTGTGATCATTCTACAGAAGAATAAGCTAAGAAGAGAAAGAAGCTGAAAAGCACAATAGTCACTTTTGCTGCTGTTTTGTATTTTATGGTAAATATAAGGAAGAGGTGAAAATTTTTGGTTAAAGTTTTGAATTTTCTCTGGTTTTGATACAAGCTAGTCTCATTATCCACATCTATAGATTATCAAATGCCTACCCATTGTTAGAAAGTTATTTCTATTTCTGGACAATATTTTCCATTCTCTCACTTTTGTCTCCATCCATACTTATGCTACCCTATTCAGCCCTCATCACCACGGCCTAGATGAGGGCAATCCACTTTTACATAGTTTCCTTGTTTGTAGTCTTACTCCAAGTCCCATCTAATCTAATTCCCAACACCGGAGTGGTCTATCTGATTGAAAGCAGACCAGATCACTCCACTGCTTATCTTTTAATAATTCCCATAACCTACAGGACAAAGTCTAAGCTAATCTTTTACATGATTAAAAATGGCCTTTATGGGTGGACCTTCAAGATAACGGAAGAGTAAGATGTGGAGATCACCTTTCTCCCAAAAAATACATAAGAAATACATGTACATGTGGAACAACTCCTACAGAACACCTACTGAATGCTGGCAGAAGACCTCAGACTTCCCAAAAGACAAGAAACACCCCACATACCTGGGTAGGGCAAAAGAAAAAAGAAAAAAACAGAGACAAAAGAATAAAGATGGGACCTGCACCACTGGGAGGGACCTGTGAAGGAGGAAAAGGTTCCACACACTAGGAAGCCCCTTCACTGGTGGAGAATAGGCGTGGCGGGGGGGAAGCTTCAGAGCCACAGAGGAGAGTGCAGCAACAGGGGTGCGGGGGGCAAAGCAGAGAGATTCCCGCACAGAGGATCGGTGCTGACTGGCACTCACCAGCCCAAGAGGTTTGTCTGCTTACACGCCAGGGTGGGCGGGGGCTGGGAGCTGAGGCTCGGGCTTCTGTCGGAGCGCAGGGAGATGACTGGGGTTGGTGGCATGAACACAGCCTGGAGGGGTTTAGTGCACCACGGCTAGCCGGGAGGGAGTCTGGGGAAAAGTCTGGAACTGCCTAAGAGGGAAGAGACCTTTGTTTCCGGGTGCGTGAGGAGAGGGGATTCAGAGCACTGCCTAAACAAGCTCCAGAGATGGGCCCAAGTCGCAGCTATCAGCATGGACAACAGAGATGGGCATGAAACACTAAGGCTGCTATTGCAGCCACCAAGAAACCTGTGTACAAACACAGGTCACCCTCCATACCACACCTCCCGGGAGCCTGTGCATCCTGCCACTGCCAGGGTCCTGTGATCCAGGGACAACTTCCCCAGGAGAACACACGGTGTGCCTCAGGCTGTTGCAATATCACACTGGCCTCTGCCACTGTAGGCTCGCCCCACATTCCATACCCTTCCCTCGCCCTGGCCTGAGTGAACCAGAGCTCCCTAATCAGCTGTTCTTTTAAAATCATCCTTATGGAACAAAAAACAGATGCCCTTAAGTGACAGACACACAGAGGCGGGGCCAAATCCAAACCTGAACCCCAGGAGATGTGTGAACAAAGAAGAAAAGGGAAATCTCTCCCAGCAGCCTCAGGAGAACCGGATTAAATCTCCACAATCAACTTGATGTACCCTGCATCAGTGGAATACCTAAATAGAGAATAAATCATCCCAAAATTTATGCAGTGGACTTTGGGAGCAATGATATATATATTGTTTTCCTTTTTCACTTTTTGTGAGTGTGTATGTGCATGCTTCTTTGTGTGATTTTGTCTGTATAACTTTGCTTTTACATTTGTCCTAGAGATCTGTATGTCCCTTTTTTTGTTTGTTTTCTTTTGTTTATAGTATAGTTTTTAGTGCTTTTTATCATTGGTGGATTTGCTTTTTGGTTTGGCTGCTACTTTCTTTCTTATTTTTTTCTCTTTTTTTTACTTTTTAATTTTTTTTATGTTACTTTTTTCTTTCTTTCTTTCTTTTTTCTTAACTTTTCTTCTGAGCCATGTGGCTGACAGGGTCTTGGTGCTCTGGGCACAAAGGGACAGCCAAGATCAGGACATTGGTCCATCAGAGACCTCCTACCTCCACATAATATCAAACGGCAGAAGCTCTCCCAGAGATCTACATCTCAATGCTAAGACCCAGATCCACTCAATGACCAGCAAGCTACAGTGCTGGACACCCTATGCCAAACAACCAGCAAGACAGGAACACAACCCCACCTATTAGCAGAGAGGCTGCCTAAAATCATAATAAGGACAGAGACACCCCAAAACACACCACCGGACACAGTCCTGCCCACCAGAAAGACAAGATCCAGCCTCATCCACCAGAAAACAGGCACTAAGCCCCTCCACTAGGAAGCCTGCACAACCCACTGAACCAACCTTAGCCACTGGAGGCAGACACCAAAAACAATGGGAACTACAAACCTGCAGTCAGTGAAAAGGAGACCCCAAACACAGTAAGTTAAGCAAAATGAGAAGACAGAAACACACAGCTGATGAAGGGGTAAAGTAAAAACCCACCAGATCAAACAAATGAAGAGGAAATAGGCAGTCTACTTGGAAAAGAATTCAGGGTAATGATAGTAAAGATGATCAAAAGTCTTGGAAATAGAATGGAGAAAATAAAAGAAATATTTAACAAGGACCTAGAAGAACTAAAGAGCAAACAATGATGAACAACAGAATAAATGAAATTAAAAATTCTCTAGAAGAAATCAATAGCAGAAGAATTGAGGCAGAAGAACAGATAAGTGACCTGTAAGATAAACTATTGGAAATAACTACTGCAGAGCAGAATAAAGAAAAAAGAATGGAAAGAATTGAAGACAGTCTCAAAGTCATCTGGGACAATGTTACATGCACCAACATTTGAATTACATGGGTCCCAGAAGAAGAAGAGAAAAATAAATGGACTGAGAAAATATTTGAAGAGATTATAGATTAAAACTTCCCTAATATGGGAAGGAAATAGTCAATAAAGTCCAAGAAGCACAGAGAGTCTCATACAGCATAAATCCTAGGAGAAACATGCCAAGAAGCATATTAATCAACCTTTCAAAAATTAAATACAAGGAAAAAAGATTAAAAGCAGCAAGGGTAAAACAACAAATAACATACAAGGGAATCCCCATAAGGTTAAGAGCTGATCTTTCATCAGAAAGTCTGGAAGCCAAAAGGGAGTGGAAGGACATATTTAAAGTGATGAATGGGAAAAACCTACAACCAAGATTACTCTACCCAGCAAGTATCATATTCAGATTTGATGGAGAAATTAAAACATTTATAGACAAGCAAAAGCTAACCTTACACCTAAAGCAATTAGAGAACGAACAAAACAAAACAAAACAAAAACAAAACAAAGTTAGAAGAAGGAAAGAAATCATAAAGATCAGATCAGAAATAAATGAAAAAGAAATGAAGGAAACAATAACAAAGATCAATAAAACTAAAAGCTGATTCTTTGAGAAGACTAAAACTATTGATAAACCATTAGCCAGACTCATCAGGAAAAAAAAGGGAGAAGACTCAAATCAATAGAATTAGAAATGGGAAAGGAGAAGTAACAACTGACACTCCAGAAATACAAAGGATCATGAGAGATTACTATAAGCAACTATATGCCAACAAAATGGACAACCTGGAAGAAATGGACAAATTCTTACAAAAGCACAACCTTCCGAGACGGAACATGGAAGAAATTGAAAATATAAACAGACTAATCACAAGCACTGAAATTGAGACTGTGCTAAAATCTTCCAACAAACAAAAGCCCAGGACCAGGTGGCTTCACAGGCGAATTCTGTCAAACATTTAGAGAAGAGCTAATACCTATCCTTCTCAAACTCTTCCAAATATAGCAGAGGGAAGAAAACTCCCAAACTCATTCTATGAGGCCACCATCACCCTGATACCAAAACCAAACAACGATGTCGCAAAGAAAGAACACTACAGGCCAATATCACTGATGAATATAGATGCAAAAATCCTCAACAAAATACTAGCAAATAGAATCCAACAGCACATTAAAAGGATCATACACCATGATCAAGGGGGCTTTATCCCAGGAATGCAAGGATTAATCAATATATGCACATTAATCAATGTGATATACCACAGTAACAAATTGAAGGATAAAAGCCACATGATCATCTCAATACATGCAGAAAAAGCTTTCAACAAAATTTAACACCCTTTTATTATAAAAACCCTGCAGAAAGTAGACATGGAGGGAATTTACCTCAACATAATAAAGGCCATAGTTGACAAACCCACAGCCAACATCGTTCTAAATGGTGAAAAACTGAAACCATTCCCACTAAGATCAGGAACAAGAAAAGGTTGCCCACTCTCACCACTGTTATTCAACATACTTTTTGAAGTTTTAGCCACAGCAATCATAGAAGAAACAGAGATAAAAGGAATCCAAATTGGAAAATAAGTAAAACTGTCACTGTTTGCAGATGATATATTATACATAAAGAATCCTAAAGACGCTACCTGAAAACTACTAGAGGTAATCAGTGAATTTAGTAAAGTAGCAGGATACAAAATTAATGCACAGATATCTCTTGCATTCCTATACACTAATGATGAAAAATCTGAAAGAGAAATTAAGGAAACACTCCCATTTAATACTGCAACAAAAATAATAAAATACCTAGGAATAAAGCTACCTAAGGAGACAAAAACCTGTATGCAGAAACTATAAGAGACTGACACAAGAAATTAAAGATGATAAAAACTGAAGGAGAGATATACATTTTCTTGTATTGGAAGAATCAACATTGTGAAAATGACTCTACTACACAAAACAATCTATAGATTCAATGCAATCCCTGTCAAGCTACTAATGGCATTTCCAAAAAACTAGAAAAAAAATTTCACAATTTGTATGGAAACACAAGAGACACTGAATAGTGAAAGCAATCTTGAGAAAAAAAGTGGCGCTTGAGTAATCAGGCTCCTTGACTTCAGACTATACTACAAAGCTACAGTAATCAAGACATTATGGTACTGGCTCAAAAACAGAAATATAGACAAATGGAACGGGATAGAAAGCCCAGGCATAAATCCACGCACATATGGTCACCTTATTTTTGATAAAGGAGGCAGAATATACAATGGAGGAAAGAGAGCCTCTTAAATAAGTTGTCCTGGGAAAACTGGACAGCTACATCTAAAAGAATGAAATTAGAACACTCCCTAACACTGTACACAAAAAGAATCTCAAAATGATTAAAGACCTAAATGTAAGGCCAGACACTAAAACTCTTAGGGGAAAACATAGGCAGAACACTCTATAACATAAATCACAGAAAGATCCTTTTTAACCCACCCCCTAGAGAAACGGAAATAAAAACAAAAATAAACAAATGGGACCTAACAAAACTTCCAAGCTTTTTCACAGCAAGGGAAACCATAAACAAGATGAAACAACAATGCTCAGAATGGAGAAAATATTTGAAAAAGATGCAACTGACAAAGGATTAATCTCCAAAATTTACAAGCAGCTCATGCAGCTCAATATCAGAAAAACAAACAACCTAATCCAAAAATGGGCAGAAGACCTAAATAGACATTTCTCCAAAGATATACAGATTTCCAACAAACACATGAAAGGATGTTCAGCATCACTAATCATTAGAGAAATGCAAATCAAAACTACAATGAGGTATCACCTCACACCAATAAGAATGGTCATCATCAAAAAATCTACAAAAAATAAATTCTGGAGAGGGTGTGAAGAAAAGGGAACCCTCTTGCACTATTGGTGGGAATGTAAATTGATACAGCCACTATGGAGAACAGTATGGAAGTTTCTTAAAATACTAAAAATAGAACTACCATACCACCCAGCAATCCCAGTCCTGGGCATATACCCTGAGAAAACCATAATTTAAAAAGAATCATGTACCACTATGTTCATTGCAGCTCTATTTACGATAGCCAGGACATGGAAGCAACTTAAGTGTCCATTGACAGATGAGTGGATAAAGAAGATGTGGCACATATATACAATGGAGTATTACTCTGCCATAAAAAGAAACAAAACTGAGTTATTTGTAGTGAGGCAGATGGACCTAGCGTCTGTCATACAGAGTGAAGTAAGTCAGAAAGAGAAAAACAAATACCATATGCTAACACATATATATGGAGTCTAAAAAAAATGTTCTGAAGAACCTAGGTGCAGGACTGGAATACAGATGCAGACGTAGAGAATGAACTTGAGGACACGGAGAGGGGGAAGGGTAAGCTGGGACAAAGTGAGAGAGTGGCACTGACATATATACTACCAAAAGTAGAATAGGTAGCTAGTGGGAAGCAGCTACATAGCACAAGGAAATCAGCTTGGTGCTTTGTGACCACCTAGAGGGTTGGGATAGGGAGGGTGGGAGGAAGATGCAAGAGGGAGGAGCTATGGGGATATATGCATATGCATAGCTTATTCACTTTGTTATAAACATAAACTAAACACCATTGTTAAACAATTATTCTCCAATAAAGATGTTAAAAAAAGAAAATGGCCTTTATAATTTACCATCTACTTTTGTTATGCATTATTCCCTAACATTCACTTCATAAAACTCAAAGTCATGGTATTAATATACTGTATATATTTGACCATGTTTGAGGTTTCTTGCCTCCATGCCTATGTTCATTGTTCTAGAATGATCAGATCACTCATTTACTCTCATGCTTTTCTTGCCTTACTGATTCTTCAAGACTCAGGTTCAAGTGTCAGCATCAGAAAACCTTCTTTGACCATCAATTCCCCGCCAAGCTGAGCTAACTACCCCCTCTCTATATAAACATATATGATGTACATCATTGTTCTTTCCACTTTGTCTTATAATTAGCTGGTTGGTTGTGCTAGTCCTCTGAAATGTAAATCTTTCAAGGACAGGGACTGAGTTTTATCTTCTAACACCAGAATCTAACATTGTTCTTGGCAAAGAGTAAGCATTTAATACATAAGGAATTGTTTGAATATATATATATATGTATATATATATATATATATATATATATATATATATATATATATATATATATATATATATATCCAGGAGTGTTTTGTGAAATTTTGAGAGAACTAAGAATATTCATGTTTCCAAAAATGAAGTGTAGATCTTGTTCATTATGTTTAATTACAAAGAGAAATAGTGTAAACTTCTTACCTTGTGGACTGCACACAGTATTTGATTCTTAGCTTGTCATTTGTTTTCAGCAGTTCCTGGCTATCCCTGAGAATATTTCTATTACTGCTGAAAATATCTCCAACACAATCTTACCTTATTCACTTATATTGAACTTGTTAAACTTACTTCTGCTTTGAAGCTCAACTGCGAGTTGTCTTTCAAGGTTTTCTCTAATTTCTCTCTCTCTATAGAGCTCCATTCTCAGTTCCTTTTTTTCTTGTTGAGTCTGCTTCTCTTGGATGTGAGCATTATCCAAAGCCACTTTCAGTAGGCCCTGTCAAAATACAGCAAATGACATGCAGTTCATCTTATCTGTTTTAATTTCTCAAATATGAAATAATTTATGTAGGTGCTAATGTCTTGTATTACATTTATTTTGTTTATAGAAATATTGTTGACCTGAATGTTGGTCAACAGAGTCTCCACAGAGGACAGACTATCAGCAAAAATGAATGGTCCAGGGAATCCAGGAGGCAATGCCTGCCCAGGAGTCAATTGGATCTTGTCCAGGGGTGACTTCATCATTGGAATTTGAACGGGTACCTCTTCTGCAAGAAACAAAATTAATATCAGAAGGTTCATAAACTAACAGCTCAAAATTTTCACTATGTTTCCTTTATCTCTATAAAGATTTTGTTTCTAAAGCTAAATGATGGAAAACTCATAACTGGAATTTATACCTATTTCCCAGCTGCCTCTCATTTCTCAAAATAAATGTTTCAGTAAAGAATCAGTGAAAAATGAACCAACATTTACTGCTAATTGGCATAAAATTTGGAGAAACAAATTTGACATGCTTATTAATATATATAAATTAAATAATCAGATCACTTCCTGGTAAAACACTAATTGCTTTTTATTTTTTCTCTTTAAATCTATCTATATCTATCATCTCCATATTTTAACACCTTTATTGAAGTATAACTTACATATAATAAAATTCATCTATTTTAATTGTATGCATCGATGAGTTTTAGTAAATTTACAGAATCGTACAACCATTACCAAAAATCTATTTTAGAACACCTCAATCACCCCCAAAATACCCCTCATGCCCATTTACAATTAATCTCCTTTCCCATTCCCAGCTCCTGGCAACCACTAATCTACTTTTTGTCTCTATGGGATTGCCTTTTCTGGATATTTACATAAATAGATTCATATCGTAAGTGATCTTTTGTGTTTGTCTTCTTTCACTTAGCATAATGTTTTTGAGGTTCATACATGTTGTGGCATGTATCAGTGTTTTTTTCCTTTTTATTGCTGAAAAGTTTTCTATTGCATGGATACATGACTGTCTGTTTAATCATTCACTAGTTTGGCATCTGGATTGTTTTCAGTGTTACCTTTTATTTTGAAGACTATTTCTTATGAAAAAAATAACCATCTATGTGTAAAACCACAAAGTGTATATTATCTCCCCTTATATTTTATATTAACTTCTCCCACACACTAATTACTTTCATGAGATTCCCTCTTAGCTTCATATGAAGAGACACCAATAGAATTTTTGTCTAATAAGATATTTCAGATTTGTTTTGCACAGATACATCTAATTACAAAAGGAATCTCCTCTTACTTTGAGAAGTTAACTACTTGGCTATATACTTGAATTCTGGTTGAAAATCTTTGTGAGATTTATGAACCAGATAGCAAAGTTTCCTCTGTAATTAGGAATTGGGGCCTTTTTGATATATGTAAAGATAAACTGCTACAGAGGTAATCTTGGAATGTAGCCAAACAAACCCTGGCATTCTTAAATGGCTTCAATAGCAGTGCACAATGAGTTGATCACAGCACCTCAAACAAAATTACTCTACTCACCAGTAACTGAGCACAAGCAATGTTTGAAAATATGTATCTCTCTGGTCATAAAAATTTTCAGCGACCCCATATATTTTGAGACTCATTCAGGAAAAAATTAGGCTTGAATCTAGACCTAACCAATTTTCACATGGTTTGAAAACAAAAATCTAGCTATTGGTCTAGTCTTTGTAGGGATAGGAATATGGATTTGTCATACAGTTAGAACTCATTTTTCAATTGCAAGCAGCCTATATATTTAGTGAGCAGAGTCTTGAGCCCTATTGATTTCACAGCCATCATGGTTTGCTGTGGGATTTCTTTTGTGGGAAGCTGTGGCATACAATTGCTGGAACTTCTGTGAGATTACTTAATGGGATAGCATTATCTCTGAATGAAATACTCTTGATAGAGATCACCTTTACAATTTCTAATTTTCTAAAACCTATAGGGATAAAAATGCTAATGATTGTTTTAGAGAATCAATGGTTTCACCTTATTTGAATACAAAATGTATTTGTTTATCAGTTTTAAAGAATTCAATAGTATGCAAAAAATAGCCTGCTAATTTTCTTTTAGCACAGGAAACTATAATGAACGTATTCCCAGGAATTGTTTTTTAGTACAACTTACAAATAATATTTTGATCATAAATGCAACTTGCTTGTAAAATTAACCCTAACCTCTTATAGAACATGTCTTCCTTCCTTCCTTCCTTCCTTCCTTCCTTCCTTCCTTCCTTCCTTCCTTCCTCCCTCCCTCCCTCCTTCCTTCCTTTCCTTCTTTGTCAGTAGTAGTTTTGGAAGAGGCAAAGTATTCCAGAGGGAGTGAGTACATGTTCTGTGACCTATTTCAAGTACAAGGTTTGAACATTTGGAAATATCTCATTAAAAATATAAGTTCTAAAATATGTCTTAGGCAGCAGCTCTAATGTCTCTAAGGGATATTTCTCAACAGCTAACGAAGCAATATTTTGCTTTATTTGTGTTACTTGAAGTCTGTATTTAGCTAGTATTTTGTCTTCTGCACATGAGTGCATTAAGTGGATAGGTAGAATGACTTCATTTTGATCTATCAATATTAATAATAATTGGGGAGGTTCAACATCTTTATATTTATGTTTATAAATCTTAAAGATGAATTTATGTAGCCTGGAAGATCTATTTTTACAAAATAAACCACCACAAAGTGAGAACATTGACTTCTTGCTGATTCCGAGATAATATAATGATTCTCTTGAATAAATATTTTGCATTATGGGAGACTTCTTAAAATTATGGATTCTTTGTCATGTATCACTCTACACACACATGTAACCTCAGTGATCAGGGTATTCTACAAACAAAATACCTGAAAACGAAAGCAATATGTTAGGTATGCATAAAACAAAATTGGAACTACATTAAAATCATCTGAAGTCTTCTATACGGAGATGAATGAAATGTCATTAAATTGGCTGAAAGTAAGATTACTATTGACTATGAAGACAGGTTGTATGGTCTATGGTTTCTAATGTTGCTATATAGAAGACTGAAGTTTCAAAATAGTATTACTCTTCTTTAAAGAGATAGACACAGCTGAATTAGGTGCTGCTTGCTGCAGTGAGGATCAAATGCAAGAAGAATCATATTTCATCAGACCTAGTCAACTCCAGGAAAATAAATAGAAATATAAGAGGTATGCAGGCAATGATTCATTTTGATAATCTGGCCCAAGAGAGACACATAGAGACAGCACACAGATCTAAGCTTCTACCAAAAGACAAATAGGACACAAAGGGTGGGAATTGGGATGACAGTGTAGCAGAGGTCACATCGATTTTCAGCAGCAGTTTTCACACGGATGAGATAACTCTGGACTCTTTTTGGCCCATTGTTCATATCTTACCTGTCCCACAAGCTGTAAATTTCCTAGTCCTAGAAAAGGGCAATAAAGAAGAAGAATTCTACTTATGACTTCTTACGATTAAGCTTCTGTGCAAACCAAACATGCTTTTCCAGACCAAGGTCACATTGCATGTTAAGGTCCATAATAGCCAAAAACTAGTCGAAGTGTATTATGTTTGGTGTATATGAGTGGAAACTGTCAAACCATTCATCATTTTTTTTCTGATTTAAATCACATGCTACAAAAATGAATGATAAATGCATTAGAAATCTATTTCAATCTTGTAATAAGTTTTCACATCTGAATGACATCTACATTTTCCTCAGAGTTTGAATAGATGCACTGTTATGTAGGAATTTATTAGGTAGGATTGAGAAATCCTAATTGGCAATGAAATAAAATATAAGCAAGTACTAGAAATACAGATTGTCAGTGAAATAAGAGCATCTCTTTGTAATCCAGGGAGAAAGGGTTTTGATGGAGCATTTTGATTTAAAAGGCTAGTGTTCAAAATGTATATATTAAAATCTTTATCAACACATATGAAGCAATGGCATAACCTAAAAGATAAAGATAGGAAAACTGCTATCTAGCTGAGGGTATAAGCAACCTCTTAATTTATTGAAGCAAATTTGAGACTGCTTTTATTGAACTTGTTTGTTAAACCTGCCATACTTTGTAACAGCACTTGGAAATCCATTTAGAGAACAAGCTTTTAATTTTAAGTTCTTACCTAGGGCCCAGATGAATAGATACAAAAGTTGACAAGTGTATTTGTAGAAAAAAAAAGATAAACCATATGGTAAATGCTCAGGATGGGAAAGTCCCCCTAAAAATTAAAGTCAAGGATGCTGGAACTTTTCTGTATGACTCTAGTGCTTGTTTTCCCACCTTTACATTGGGTTAAGTCTTTCCTCTTTCCCATGGGCTTTGAGGATTATAATACAGGAATGGAAACTGAACACAGCAGACTCACTCAGCAGTGGAAAGATACAGCCACCTACCAGGTCATCAGTTTTCATTCTTTAACAAATAAATTATATTTCATTATTTGATTTAAGAGCTTTCCCCTAAATAAAGTTGGCCCAGGGGACTCTCCTTTGTTGGTGTCATTAGTATTACATTCAGCACAAGCAAGACACCTGCTTCCCTCTTCCAAAATGAGGAACAATAACAACAAAATGACCAACTGCTGTGAAATTATGTGACCTGCATGAATATGAGGAAGTGTTCATGGTCTGAGTTGAACAATGACTCAAGTGTTGCCATCATCAAATTTGGAAAAGAAAAACTAGATCCCCAAATTGGCTAAATGCATTAAATCAGAATATCTCAGAGCCTTCAAAATGTTAATTCTAAATATTAACATACGTCTCATGTTAAATTAGATAGCTGAGAGCATAGTGACAAAGAATATAAGATGTTGGAGCCTGATTGCCTATGTTTGCAACCCTGCTCTATGATTTGCTAGCCCCTGGAAAAATTCCTTAATCTTTCTGTGCCTCAATTTACTCATCCGTAAAGTTAGGATAATAATAATACCTCTCTTATAGAGTTGTTATAAAGATTAATAAGCTAAAATTTGTAAAGTTACTCAAAGCAAATGCAATATAAACGTTTGTTAAATAAATTGTTAATTGAAAATTCCCAGGGGTGGAAGAGAATATAGTAACATATTTGACCACCTAAGTGTCCACTAACACCTCATGAAAGACATGTTGGAAAGATCCTCTTCTAGGTAATAACTGGATGAGCCTGGCTTCACCCTAAATTAAGCTAATGTTACTTTCTCAGTTATAAAAGGTCTGAGGAGTCTTCCTAAGTCAAGGTCAATAGTTCTCAACTGCGGGCAATTTTGCTGCCCAGAGGACATCTGGCAGCGGCTGGAGACATTTTTGACTGTCAAAACTGAGGAGGTAGGGGTGTGTGCTACTGGCATCTAATGGTAGAGGCCAGGGATGCCCTGCCCTCTGTCTCCATCCACACCAAAGAATTATCTGGCCCAAACGTCAATACTGGTTGAGAACTGCTGTTTCAAAATTACATAGGAAAATCTCAATGAATGAACAGTTCACTAGATCTCCCTTTCTGTACTAAACTTCTAGAGAGTTAATATGCTTAATAAGACAATAAGATCAAATCAGTGATGTAGAACTAACACAGTACTTTACAAGGTATATTTTAGAGTTCTTGTGCATTTAATTTCAGGTTCCTGACTTCAGTTCTTTGCTCAACTATCACCTTATTAGTGAAACTTACACCAAACATTATTTAACACTGCAGCCTGCACCCTTATTTCCATCCCCTTAACATGAATTTTTCTATAAAATTTATCACCACTTAATATACAATATAACTTATTTATTCACTATTTTTGTTACGTTTCATTTTACTACAATATACTCTCCATGAAAGTGGGGACTTTTCCTGTTTTTTATTTCCCATTGCTATCTTCTCGGTATTTAGAATAGTAACTGTCTAGGGTCTTCAACAATTGTAATGACTTTAGATATGTACCAATAATCTTTTTTTTTTTTTTTTTTTTTTTTTTTTTTTTTTTTGTGGTACGCGGGCCAGCGGCCATGGCTCATGGGCCCAGCCGCTCCGCGGCACGTGGGATCTTCCCGGACCGGGGCACGAACCAGTGTCTCCTGCATTGGCAGGCAGACTCTCAACCACTGCACCACCAGGGAAGCCCCTGTACCAATAATCTTAAAGCATGAGGTAAGATTCCTGATTATCAGACTGATCCCATTTTTTTATTCCAAAAAGGTAAAATTATATAAATACATGAATATGTAATTTTAAGTTTTTTACAAGTATGTGGTGAAAGCAAGGAAGAAAGAGGGGATCGAGGTAAAGAGTTACCTATCAACTCTTAGCCTTTCCAATAAAATAAATGATTACTATAGTCTACAGATATTGTGATAAACTGAAATATTACAATTTTGAAAATTAATTGATATAGTTATTAAAGGATGACTATTGTATATTTATTTAACCTGTCTGCATATCATAGTCCTTTGAGGACTAAAGATAGTAAAAGTATAAATCTTTCTGGCCCGTACACATACTTTCTTATCATCTTTGAGATGATGTATTATTGCATCAAAGATAAAGCAAACTTGACTGATATTTTTGAAGTACATCTGTATTTTCTAGAGCTTAGAAATAGAAAACGGCTGGGGACTTGGAATAGAAAGAAGTTTCATACAGAGACTAGAATTTCATCTAAAAACTGCAAGACAGACAAGAATTTCTAATATAAACAACCAAACAGCACCAGAGACATGTACAAGTCCCTTCTCCAGAAAACAAGCCTGGCTACCTCTGTGAAAAAGGCTGCAGAGAGAAGAACATTAAATGAGTGAAAAGTTAGTATGTAAGAGTTTACACTAGAAATTGGCAAACAGGAGGCAGGAGTGGGCATAGAGGTAAAGTGGGAAGGAAGCTGATGTTTTAGAGATGTGTTTAGTAAAAATGAGGGAGAGTGCACATATTTCCATCAATCAGCTTACCCTTCCAGGGGACAATATTTCATTGCCCTGGTTTATCTGTAAAATGGTCTCATGGTTCTAATATAACCCCGCTTTTACCCTTACTAGGGGTTCAGTTATCTAGCTAACTGCAGAGGCTGTAAGGCAGATTTTTCATTTTGCTTCCCTGCTGGGAAATGTGCAATCCTTTCCATCAACCAGGGAAGAAAGCTTTCTCCTTAATCTGGCACAAATCAGGAAGAGAAATTTATTGCTTTGACCTGGCAGTTCAGGTGCTAACTTTAAAATCACTAAGTTTTTTTGGACTTAGTTAACATATCTGAGTAGAGTGGATCAGTAGAAGGTACAAGGGAGCAAGTTATTCATCAAGTACCTTAACATCAGTGGTTCTTAAACTTTATCATACATCAGAGTGTCCTGAAGGTCTTTAAAAAAATCATTCCCAACTTCCAAAGTTTCTGATTCAGTAGGTCTAGGATAGGGCCTAGCAACTGGAATTCCTAAGTGCCCAGTTGATGTTTCATGTTCCTGGTGTGGGGACCACAGTTTGAGAAACCACTGAGCTATATAAAAGCAAATTTTGCTACATTTAAAGATGATTAATATTGCTTCCTATTATAGTACCTTTTTAAAATAGTTGTCTTTGCCATTTTAAGAAATTTCAAAATGTTACCTAATTTTAAGTACGTATTTTCACAGCTTCAAAAAATTGCATAGAGATACATCAACTAGCCTGTTCTACAGACCTAGAGATTCTGAAAACCAATTTACATTGCACTGAAAAAAAAATGTATAATGGAACCTATTTGCAGCATAGAATCAGGAAACAAAACAGTAAAAAAAAAAATATCAGTGAGTCTATACAGGTAAAAGCAAAATACTTTTCCAAGAATGAATTTAACATAAGCAACTTGAGTACTATTTCTTTGTATCCATGAAAGATGGAAAGTGGGTATTTTGGTAGGGTTAAGATTAAAAATTAAAGATGATTTAAAATCAGAATGATACTGTCATGGAGAACTTGGCAAGAACAGTCTATATAACAGTTTATAATTTGTCACCTCCTATAAACTCTGTAATGAGGAATATGTAGATAATTATACAGGTTTGACATTTATATTTATATGCTCACTAATAACTCTGCAATTATACCTGCTTATAGTCTGTGAATATTTATATTTTTGATGTTTCCACAGTACCAATGATATAAAATTGAGAACATTCTTTTATTCATTAATTATCTCTCTCTTCTCTTCTCTTCTCTTCTGTCTCTGTCTCTGTCTCTGTCAGACACACAAACATGCATGCACACACATTGGTGAGAATATATACTGATTTTTCTGTTTCAGCTAGGAAATAAAAAATTGAGGCACTGAGGCACCATATTTTTATAATAGAAAAAAATTAAAAGTTTTTCTAATAGTTGAGTTTTGGAATCATAATGACTACACTATTGTAAACCTAGCCAGTTCAAAATGACACTGATAATTTAATTTAATTATTTTACAAAGCTGAATTTTCTTTAAAATAAATGTTAATTATTAGAGCAAAGCACTGCAATTTTCAGTTTTCATTTTCTGTGTAATGTCGGCATTAAGACCATCAAAACTCTTGCTTCTCCTTTGGAAACCTCTGAAGTTTTATCAAAGAAGCAGGTATCTATTAATAATGCTCAATTCAACAACCTTCACCAAATGCACAATGCTAGTTTTAGATATTGTCTATTGCTATGAGCACCTATACCATCTGGTGAACAAGATTTTGGTAAAATGATAATAATAATAAAATAATTCATAAGGTATAACCAAGGGAACAGGGAGGGGTAAACTTCATCACTAGAACAAATTAGTGTGCCATTTGTTTTTTTTTTTTTACGTTACGCAGGCCTCTCACTGCTGTGGCCTCTCCCGTTGTGGAGCACAGTCTCCGGACACGCAGGCTCGGCAGCCATGGCTCACGGGCCCAGCCGCTCCGTGGCGTGTGGGATCTTCCTGGACCGGGGAACAAACCCGTGTCCCCTGCATCGGCAGACGGACTCTCAACCACTGCGCCACCAGGGAAGCACTTCTTTTGTGTTTTAACATTGCCTCTTCCTCATCTACATTTCTAGTTAGGCTGTGGAGCTTGTTTCAATTTTACTCTCTTCTATTTCAATATTCACATCTAACTTAGTGACTTTTATCAGAAACACTTACTTGAGTAAGTTGTGTCTGGTATTGTGGTGTAAATTATGAGTTCACAGATTTGTAAATTGAAGAGTGTTGTAGTGATTTCCTCTAATAATTGTATTAGAAATCTCAATCAATTGGAAAGTTTTCACAAATGTATCATTCACAGTAACTTCAATAGTTACTGAAAGATTAATCACCAGATACACCCAATTTCTTATTTTAACTTTCTTTTGACTAAAATGTATGATTCTGCTGTTCTACTTAAAACACAATGAACATGACTGAATATCTCTGTGTCTTCGAATGTTACACCTCTAAACTTCAGTGTCCCTATTTGTAGAATAGGAAGAACTACTTCAGAGTGCTTGTGGGAGTTTTAAATGAGAAAACGAACGTGGAAGCACCTAACACTGTACTTAGCATATAGTAGGCCCTTAGTAAAAATTGGCTAAATCTGAAACTATGCTAGCCTTCTAAATATGGAAAGCTTAAGAAAAATGATTGAACTAAATGTACACTGACTCGCCCATGAAATTTCTTTTTCTTTAAATTTCTTATGGTAAATTGATTGAAAGATTTAGTTAATATAGCTACCATTAATTAAGATTTTGTAGCATCGTATTTTGTTTTCCTAATAACCAGACAAAAACAAACTTGCAGTTTTGTAACCAAAATCTCTCAGATTAGTTCCAAGGTAGTTGGAAGACTTTAGATTCACATAATTTGAGTCATATTTTTTCCCTTAAGTTTAATTGAGGCTACATTTTTATTCCCGTGGAGAATTGCAAGTTTAAAATAAGTGTGCTTTCTACTAAAAAAAAAAAAAAAAAAAAAAGGAAAAATCTATCTTAAATATTCCTGCCAAATTCAGCCTTATTTTATTAACATTGAAATTCCTTCACCTACTATCTGTTACAAATATTTATGGATCCATATGGAATGGTAGATGTTGAAGCCGAAACACTGCAGGTATTTTTCACTTTCACTAATAACCCTGGTACTTGAGGATTTTTTTCACCTTCTATCATAAGAGCTCTAGTCTGAATAAAAAATCTAAAAAGTTCACTGAATATAATATTTAGAATTATTATAAGACTATGTCTATGCTGAAACTGGGCCTATGCAGACAAAATAGAGTTTGATGTTTTTAATAGCCTGCAAATATATATATATTTACTATATATATTCAAAGCGTGAAACAAAGCGAATAAGTGTTTGGGTGATCAAAATTACTATAATACTGCACAAACTGATCAGAACTTTTCAGGTAATTTCTCAGATCTCAACTTCCAGTGACAGTTTAGGTCCCTCTGATTTTCTCCTTTTTCTTTCCTTATCTGATCTCAACCTAATACATACTCATAACACTCATAATCAATGATATATCAATGATATTTCTTTTGAGGAAAAATTATATTTTTAAGATTCACTTTGCACAAAGCCCAACAAAAACAAACAGTTAATATTAAATGCAGTTCTCTAATATTTTCTATTTCTATGAATGTTTAAAATATTATGAACTCAGACAGAGAAATCATGTAGTGAGAATAAACAGAAAAAAAAAGAAATTAAGAAATAATACCTAATATCTTGCATTATGAATGTGTTGTAATCAGACTTGAATATATTGCCCAAACTTTCTGTTCTAGATTCCAATTCTATGAAATTGTTTTCTTTTATGATTCACTTATTTGGATAAAGTGCTTTAAAGAGCAACATTACAACATTCGATTCCAATGAAATTATATTCATTTTAGTACCATATATTAGCCATTTCTGCATTTGACCTTCACATGTCTTCACATTTGCTTTGGATGGCTTTAAGGAACACGGCTCCATCCCCTGAGCAGCTGTATTCATCCAGTTCCTTCAGAGATTGTCATTTTCCTAATCTGAATTGACCACTAGGGAAAATCATTTTGCTTACTGCCCCTGGGTCCATTGTCACCTCCCAGCCATTATTCAGTTCCCACTTGGCAATTTTCCAGTATGAAAATACCATATTTTTATACAATATTGAAATCACTTCCTACTTTTGGTTACTGACAATGGATTCCATCCCACCTTCAGTTAAAACACCTGTATTAACAGATAGTGAAATGTGCTATAGTTAGCCTGTGATTGTCAAGAAAAATCTGTGTTACAGTTTCTTGGGAGAATGTACTAATAACCCAAGTAACCATCAGATCTAATTTAACACTGTCTGTGAGAATATCTGATGCTTTAAGAAAAACTTTCAGAGGGTAAAGGCAACACAATATGCTATTCAAGTTTAGACATTAATGTATATTTATTGCTTACAACATCCCATGAGATACTTTCTTATCTGGATACTTATAATATGTGTTACCTTTTCCATTTGCCTAGAAAGTGGGCTCTATGGTTAGCAAAATTCTATTAACAACACCTCATAGCTTTTTAAACTTTGTAAGCCCTTCCAAACATTTAAAGTATATGGAGGCTGAATTTTCAGGTCCCAGATAATATTTATTATTTACTTTTCAATGAAATAAAACATTTTATAAAGGATAATTCTGCTGTTATGTCTTTCCCTGCTTAGACTTCTTAAATAGCATATCCAATGCCATCCTCTGAAGCCAAGAAGTAAAGACACACAGTAGTAGTATTTCCACAGATGTAAAATGCCTCTAATAAAATAGAGATATAAGACAGGAACAAATTACTCAAGTCCACTATAATAAAAGACACGTCTTAAAACTGTATTACACTAATGATACTGGCATTCCCATTAGTATGTTGCATATACCCTTTCAAAGCTGTATACCCTTTTCAAATGACATGGCCTTTTTGTAATACTGTTTGTGTCCAAGCAGGTACAACACTTGTAGAGAATGTATCTAGGGAGCCATAAAATTGTTAGAAAATATATTTCTCCATGATATCTTAGTACTTTGAAAAGTTCTATCACAGGGAAAAATGTTTTGCTTGTAAATATCTTAAAAACCTTATAAAGGCAATGGCTTCCCAAAACACTTGTTTAAATAATTTTAAGAGCTAGAATAGAATAGGTCTTCTTATACACTACAGCTCAAACTCTTTATAATTTCCTTGATTTTTCACAAGCCTTGTTCATTAATTTTAAAAGATTTTAAGTGCATTGCAATATGTATGCTAATATGATAATGAATAATCTGGCTGCCAATTTGCAATATTACAATACATTTACCAAAACGAAGGCAAAAAATGCATTTTCCTTCAGCATAGCTTTTACTATTTCTGCATGAGGTATTGTTTGATGACTATAATTTAGCAAAGAAAAATGACATTTTACATACTCAGTGTGCTGTGTATTTTTGTAAAGTTGAAATGAGTCAAAGTAGGGAAAAATGACCTATGCACTCTTCATGGTAGTTTACTTAGAGTTTAACTTAGAAGCAAAGACAGTCAAGTCCTAAATTCTGGATTTGGGGAATTGAATTTTGGAATATATGTTTTTGTTTTTATGCTTTTTCATTTTTTTAAGAAAATCTTAGAATTATTTAAAAATTAAGTTCTTCACTGTTACATGTTGCCTCTGTTCAGGCCTCATAGATTTCATTTCCATATTTGTGAACAAGAAATGTTAAGTGTATGTGTGTATGCATATGTGTGTGTGTATTCTTCCCTAACATTCAAGACACGTAAAAGGAGGGGAAGGAGATCAAAATGGTTCAGTAACAGGATGTGGAACTCACTTTCCCCCACAAACATGGTTCAGTAACAGGATATGAAACTCACTTTCCCCCACAAACACATCACACATATATCTACAAGTGGAACACTTTTCAATGAAAACTAACTGGAAACTGGGAGGAGGACTCCTGTACAAGCAAGGCTGAAAGAAAGATACACACATGATAAGGGAGGAAGCGAAGAGAAGTGATCAGGTTGGAATCTGTGTCCTCGGGAGGGGATTCAGAGGGAAAGGGAGATTATGCAAGTGGATATCCTCCCTGGGGAGTGAGCAGTTCAAGTCACATACTGGGCACCCCAGTCCTGGGGTCGACACAGGAAAGATGGCCCCCTTGGCTGGTCAGAGGAAGAGTCCTGGTGAGAGCAACAGGAGGGCTGTGGGAAGCTTAAACTCTGCTTGTGAGGAGCACACACACATATGCTTGCTCACGAAACAGGGCATAGAGGGCAGGCTAAAACTGCACAGGTGGCTGATTGGTTTCCTGTGACCGTAGCAGCATACACCCTAGCCTGAGCCATGAGAGAGCTCTAGCCATGCTTACTTCACATTGTAGCTCCACACTGGAGAAAGGGCTGCCTGACCAAGGAAAGAGTTCAGCTGTGAAACAGAACCACACTGGAGCAAGGGATGCCTGACCAAGGAAAGAGCTCAGCTGTGAAACAGAACTGGCTAAGATCCAAAGTTGTGTCTGAGCAGTGTGAGGGCAGCCATTATTGGTACTTATATAGGGAGTACATTGGTAGCAGCCCTGACATCTGTTTGTGGCTGAACTTCCACAGCCTGAGACCTGACACATGCTGAGAGCCCACACAGACCCTGCCTACCCTGCAGTGCAGTTCCACACCAGAGCGGAGGCAGCAGAGGCCAAGGGGAGAGACTTGCTGTGAGGGACAAAGGGGGCTCAGACCCAAAAAGGCATCTAGTGTGGCAGGGCAGCCATTGCTGGTGCTTACACAGGCAGTGCATCAGAAATAGCCCTGACCTCTGTCTGTGGCTTGACTGCCATAGGCCATGCACAATGAAATGCCCAGAACACACATGAACATCTCTTGCTCTTGCACTGCTCCCCTCAGGGACAAGGGTGCCAGGGCTGGGAAGGGAGAGAGAACACACTTGAGTGCAACAGAGTCAGCTCAGACCCGAATCTCAGGGCTTCGGATCCAGCAACTTGAGACCTGACCCTGCACCTGATAGGGCAGTGAAGCCGCTTAGTAGAGGGGCAGCCCCAGCTCATGCCTGGCTCTGGCCCTAGTCCCTTCATCTCCAGCTTCACCTCTTACCAAGGTAATAGCTTCCAGGACATCCTGGGGGAAAGACATGACTGAAGTTCATGTCTAAAGTTACTGGGCACAAGCAGACAGTATAAGGACACCCCTTCAAGACCTCATCCTGGTATCTGTTTTACTTAATTTCATAAAGACAGAGAAAGTTAAGCAAAATAAGATAATAGAGGAATTGGTTTCAACTGAAAGAGCAAGAAAACAACCCTGAAAAAACAAATAATGAAACAGAAATAAACAATTTACCAGGTAAATAATCCAATGCACTAGTAATAAGAATGCTAACTGAATTAGAGAAAAGAATAGATAAACACAGTAGGAATTTAAATAAGGAACTAGAAAATACAAAACATAACCAGTCAGAACTGAAAAATGCAATAACTAAAATGGAAAACACACTAGAAGGAATTAATAGCAGACTAGGTGATACACAAGAACATATAAGTGATCTGGAAGATAGAATAATGGAAATCATCCAAAGGGAACAGCAAAAAGGAAAAAAAAGTTAAGGTGAGAACAGTAAAAAAAATCTTGGAATAACACCAAGCATACTAACATTCTGTTTCCCCAGAAGGAGAAGAGAGAAAGAAGGGCATTGAAAATATATTTGATAAAATTATGGCTGAAAATTTCCCATACCCAAAGAAGGAAAGAGATATCCAGCTACAGGAAGCATAGGAATTTCCAAACAAGATAAATCCAAAGAGACCCATGTCACAATTAAAATGGCAAATGTGACAGAGAGAATTCTAAAGGCAGCAAAAGAAAGGCAAAGAGTCATACACAAAGGAATTCCCATAAGGCTATCAGCTGATTTTCTGCAGAAACTTTGCAAGTCAGTAGGAAGTGGCATGATATATTTAAAGTGCTGAAAGGGAAAATCCTGCAAGCTAGAATATTTTACCCAGAAAGATGTTCATTTAGGATAGGAGAGACAAGGAACTTCTCAGACAAGCAAAAACTAAAAGAGCTCATCAATGTTAAACCTACCATACAAGAAATGTTAAAGATGTTCCCTAAAGAAAAAAAAAAAAAAGAAAGAAAGAAAAGGCTATAACAAAAAGTAAAAATACATAGGAAAGTAAAAACCCCACTATAAAAAGGCAAATATATGGTAAAGGCTGAGGATCTACAATTTAAAGAAGCTAGTGTGAAAATTAAAAGTCAAAATATTGTAAAATTAACTATGAGTACAATAATCAGTAAAGGGATAAACACGAAGAGGTAAAATATGACATCAAAACACAAACTGTGGGGGAGAGGAGTAAAAATCATTGATCTTTAAAAATGTGTTTGAACTTAAAGGATTATCTTCTTAAAACAGGTAGATACAGTTATAGATCAACATATATGAATCCCATGGTACTCAACATATACACAAAAACTAGAGAGAAAGGAACACTAGGATACCACTAAAGAAAATCATCAAAACACAAGAGAAGAAACAAAAAGAAAAATAAAAGAACAGAGAAGAACTAGAAAAACAATGGGAAAACAAGTAATAAAATGGCAATAAGTACATACCTATCAATAATTACTTTAAATGTCAACAGAATAAATCAAAAGACATAGCGTGGCTTATTGGATAAATAAAAGACCCATCTCTATGCTGCTTAAAAGAGACTCTCTTCAGAGCTAAAGACACACATATTGAAAGTGACATGATGAAAAAAGATATCTCATGCAAACAGAAAAACAAGAAAGCAGCGATAATGATACTGATATCAGAAAACAATAGACTTTAAAACAAAATCTATAATAAAAGACAAAGAAGAATATTATATAATGATAAAGGGATGAACACAAGAAGAGGATATTATACCCATTAATATATATGCACCCAATACAGGAGCACTTAAATATATAAAGCAAATACTAACAGATATAAAGGGAAATTTTACAATAAAACAATAATAATAGGGGATTTTAACACCCAGCTTACATCAATGGACAGATCATCCAGACAGAAAATCAATAAGGCAACAGTCTTAAATGCAACAATAGACCAGTTGAACTTAATGTATATCTACAGGACGTTACATATAAAAACAGCAGAATACACATTCTTTTCAAGTGCACAAGGAACATTCTCCAGGATAGACTACATGCTAGGCCACAAAACAAGTCTCAACAAATTTAAGAATTAGAAGATATATGAAGCATTTTTCTGACCACAACAGTATAAAACTAAGAATCGATTACAGAAAGAAAAATGGGAAAATCACAAACATGTGGAGGCTAAAGAACATGTTACATAAAAATACAATGGTTCAATGAAGAAATAAAAGAGGAAATCAGAAAGTACTTCAAGAATGAAATGCAAAAGAATACACAAATTTTAAAAATCTATGGGACACATCAAAAGCAGTTCTAACAGGGAAGTTTATAGCAATACAGGCTTACTTAAGAAACAAGAAAAATCTCAAATGAGCAACCTAACCTATCACCTAAAGGAATTAGGAAAAGAAGAACAAAACCCAAAGTCAGCAGAAGGAAGGAAATAATAAAGATTGGAGAGGAAATAAATAAAATACTAAAGACAGGATAGGAAATAAATAAATTAAATAAAATAGAGATTAAAATGATAGAAAAGATCAATGATGCCAAGAGCTTGTTTTTTTTTTTTTTTTTTGGAAAGATAAATGAAATTGATAAACCTTTAGCCAGGCTCATCAAGAAAAAAAACAAAAAAAAAAAAGAAAGGGCCCAAGCAAACAAAATAAGAAATGAAAGAGGAGAAATAAAAACTGATAACAGAGAGATACCAAAAAATCATAACACAATACTGTGAACAATTATATGCCAAGAAATTGGACAACATACAAGAAATGGGAAAATTTCTAGAACATAAAACCTACAAAGACTGAAATAAGAAGAAAAGGACAATTTGAACAGACCTATCACTAGTAGAGAAATTGAATTATTTTTAAAAAAACAAAAAAAAATCCCAGCACACAAAAATCCAGGAACAGATGGCTTCACTGGGGAATTCTACCAAGCATATAAAGAAAAGCTAGTACCTATACTTTTCAAACTACTCTAAAAAATTGAACAGGATGGAACACACCCAAATTCAATCTATGAGGCTACCATTACCCTGATACCAAAACCAGACAAAGACACTACAAAAAAATAAAATTACATTCTAATATGTCTGATGACTATAGATGCAAAAATCCTTAACAAAATATTAGCAAAATAATCCAACAATATATAAAAAGGGTCATACACCATGATCAAGGGGGATTTATTCCAGGGATGCAAGAATGCTTCAATACTTGTAAATCTATCAATGTAATATACCACATTAACAAAATGGAGTATAAAAATTATATGATCGGGGCTTCCCTGTTGGTGCAGTGGTTGGAAGTCTGCCTGTTGATGCAGGGGACACGGGTTCATGCCCCGGCCTGGGAGGATCCTACATGCCATGAAGCGGCTGTGCCTATGAGCCGTGGCTGCTGAGCCTGTGCATCCAGGACCTGTGCTCCACAGCAGGAGAGGCCACAACAGTGAGAGGCCCGTGTACCACACACACACACAAAAAAATTATATGATCACTACAAAAGATGCAGAAAAAGCATTTGACAAAATTCAGCATCCATTCATGATAAAAATTCTCATCAAGGTTGGTATAGAGGGAATATAGCTCAGCATAATAAAGCCCAATAATGACACATTCACAGTTATCATCATACTCAGCTGTGAAAACCTGAAATCCTTTCCTCTAAAATCAAGAACAAGTCAAAGATGCCACTCTCTCTACTTCTATTTAACACAAAATTGGATATCCTAGATGCTGTAGTCAGACAAGAAAAAGAAATAAAAGTCATCCAAATTGGTAAGGAGAAGGATGAAAACTGGGAATACGTAAAACTGGAGGGAAGGAGTGAAACAGTCACTATTGGCAGATGATATGATACTATATAAAGAAAACTCTAAACTATCTACAAAGAAAGTGTTAGAACTAATAATTTAGTAAAGTTTCAGGACACAAGACTAATATCTGTTGCTTTCTATACACTAATAAGATGCTATCACAAACAGAAAGCAAGAATAAAATACAAGATCACACCAAAAAGAATAAAATACCTAGGAATAAACTTAACCAAGGTGGTGAAAGACTTATACTCTGAAAACTATAAGACAATGATAAAGGAACTTGATAATGGTACAAAAAAAAAGGAAATATATCCCATTATCTTGGATTAGAAGTATAAATATTGTTAAGATGTACATACTACTCAAAGCAATCTACAGATTTAATACAATTTCTATCAAAATACCCATGACATTTTTCACAGAACTGAACAAATAATCCTAAAATTTATATGCACCACAAAAGACGCTGAACATGCAAAGCAATCTTAAGGAAAAAAGAGCAAAGCTGGAGGCATGATGGTCCCTGAACTCAGACAATACTACAAAGCTAAAGTAATTGAAACACCATGGTACTGGCACAAAAACAGACACACAGACCAATGGAAGGTAACTGAAAGCCCAGACATAAACCCACACACTTATTGTCAATTAATCTACAACAAAAGAGACAAGAATATACAATAGAGAAAAAACTGTCTCTTCAGTTAAGTGGCGCTGGGAAAACTGGATAGCTACATGTAAAAGAATGAGATTAGAAAATTTCCTCACACCGTATACAAAAGTAAACTCAAAATTGATTAGAGACCTAAACATAAGACCCAAAACACTAAAGTTCCTAGAATAAAATACAGGCAAAACACTTTTTGACATAAACTGTAGAATTTTTGTTTTTGGATTTGTCTCCTAAGACAAAAGAAATAAATGCATTTAAGTTCAAACACATTCTAAGAGGTCAATATTTTTTACCCCCCCCACATACATTTTGTGTTTTTGATGTCATATTTTACATCTTCATATTTATCCCATCACTGTTTATTGTGATTATAGTTGCTTTTATAATTTTGTGTCTATTAATCTACATACTGGCCTATTTAAGTGGGTGATCTTCAATCCTTACTTTATACTTGTCTTTTCTAGTGAGATGTTCCCTTTACTATAGATTCTTACTTCATTTCCCTTTACAGATGACCCTTCAACATTTCTTTTAGGGTAGGTTTAGTATTGTTGAACCCTTTTAGCTTTTGCTTGGCTGAGAAGTTTTTATCTCTCCTTCTATTGTTTTTAATTGAAGTACAGTTGATTTACAATATTGTGTTAGTTTCAGGTGTACAGCAAAGTGATTCAGTTATACATAAATATGTGTATATATCTATATTCTTTTTTAAAATTATTTTACATTACAGGTTATTACAAGATGTTGACTATAGTTCCCTGTGCTATACAGTATATCCTTGTTGTTTATGTTCCTCCTATTCTAAATGATAATCTTTCTGGATAGAGAATCCTAGGTTGCAGGGATTTCCCATTCAGCACTCTGAATATTTCATGACACTCCCTTCTGGCCTGCAAAGTTTCTGTAGAGGAATCATCTGATAGCCTTATATGGATTTCTTTGTAAATGACTGTATTTTTCTCTTGCTGCCTTTAGAATTCTTTATCTTTAACTTTTGCCATTTAATTATGATATGTCTTGTTGTGAGTCTGTTTGAGTTCATCTTGTTTGGGACCCTCAGCTTTTGTACCTGGATACTGTTTCATTCTGCAAGCTTGGGAAATTGTCAGCCATAATTTCATCAAATACAGTTTCAAACCCTGTCTTTCTTTTCTCATTCTGGCACCCCTATCATTTGAATGTTGGTATGCTTAATGTTATCTTAGAGATCTCTTAAACTGTTTTCACTTTCTCAATTAGTTTTACTTTTTGCTGCTGTTATTGGGTGATTTCCATTATTCTCTTCTAGATCACTTATGTGTTCTTCTGAATAATTTAGTCGGCTATTCAATCTTTCTAGTGTTTTTTTATTTTACTATTGAATTCTTCATTCATAATTAGAATTTTTAAATATTTCCTTGTTTCTTGTTAAAATTATGTGTATTTAGATCCATTATTTTCTCTAATGCAGTTAACAGTTTTATTACCAATATTTTTAATTCTTTATCTGGTAAATTGTTTATTTCTTTCTCATTATTTATTTTTTCAGGGGTTTTCTATTGCTCTTACAATTGAGAATAGTTCCATTGCCTTTTCTTTTTGTTTAACTTTCTCTGCCTTTGTGAATTTGGGTGAAACAGTTATATATTGTGGTCTTGAATGGGTGTTCTTATGTGCTAGTGTCCCTAGGCAGACTCTGTGTACCCAGTGACTATGGTGAGAGGGCTAGATTTGATGTGGACTACAGTCACATATTTCCTCAGGATGTGATGGCAGTTATCATCCTGGTAAGGGGTGGGGCTGGAGATAAGGGGGCTAGATCCAGAGATCCTGCAATTCCACTCTTGGGCATACATCTAGAGAAAATGAAAACACTAATTTGAAAAGAAACATGCACCACAATCTTCATAGCAGAATTTTCTACAAAGCCAAGATATGGAAGCAACCTAAGTGTTCATCAGCAGATGAATGGATAAAGAAGATGTGGTATATATATACAATGTAATATTACTCAGCCTTAAAAAAAGAATAAAAATTTGCCATTTGCAACAATTTGGATGCACCTAGAGGGTATTATGTTTAGTGAAATATGTCAGGAAAAGAATATCAAATACTGTATTATAACACTTATATGTATAATCTAAAAAATAATACAAGTGAATGTATATAGCAAAACAGAGATGCACAAATATAAAAAAGAAACTAGTGGTTGTCAGCAAAGAGAAGGAAGGGGGAAGGGCACATTAGGGGTATGGGATTAAGAGATACAAACTACTATATAAAATAGGTAAGCAGAAGCTGGAGACAACATGGCAGAATAGAAGAATGTGAGCTCAGCCCTTCTTATGGAAACATTAAAATCACAACTAACTGCTGAACAACCACTGAGAAAAAAAAATGCTGGAACCTATCAAAAAAAATCCTACATCCAAAAGCGAAGCCATGACGAGACGGTAGGAGGGGCGCAATAGTGATAAAATGAAATCCCATACATGCCAGGTGGGTGAACCACAAACTGGAGAACAATTATACCACAGAAATTCTCCAACAGGAGTGAAAGTTCTGAGCCCCACATCAGGCTCCCCAGCCAGGGGTTCTGGCAACAGGAGGAGGAGCCCCCAGAGAATCTGGCTATGAAGCCCAGTGGGGATTGATCACAGGATTTCCACAGGAGTGGGGCAAACATAAACTCCACTCTTGGAGGAAGCACACAGGGTCTCATGCATACCAGGACCCAGGGAAAAAAGCAGTGACCTCATAAAAGACTGGGCCATACTTACCTGTTAGTATTGGAGAGTATCCTGTAGAGGTGGGGGGTGGCTGTGGCTCACAGTGGGGACAAGGATACTGTCAGTGACAGCACTGGTACTGTGCTAAGTACTCACTGGTGTGAGCCCTCTTGGAGGCCACCATTTTCTCACCAGGACCTGGCCCCAACCAACAGCTTGTAGGCTCCATGGCTGGGATTCCTCAGTTCAAACAACCAACTGGGTGGCAACACAGCCCCAAACATCAAGAGACAGGCTGCTTCAAGTCTTCCTGAATAAACAGATGCCTGATAAACACACCCCCTGACATGGCCCTGCCCACCAGAGGGACAAGACCAGCTCCACCCACAAGTGAGCAGGGTCCAGTCCCTCTCACCAGGAAACCTGCACAAGCTTCTTAGGCAGCCTCATCCACCAGGAGGCAGAGAGAAGAAGCAAGAACTACAATGCTGCAGCCTAACTGGAATCACAGAAAGTTAGATAAAATGAGACAGCAGAGGAATATGTCCCAGATGAAGAAACAAGATGAAACCCCAGAAGAACAACTAAGTGAAGTGGAGGTAGGCAATCTACATGAAAATGAATTCAGAGTAATGATAGTAAAGATGATCCAAGATGTGAGAAAAAGAATGGAGGCACAGATGGAGAAGATACAAGCAATGTTTAACAAAGACCTAGAAGAACTACAGAACACACAGAGATGAACAATACAATAACTTAAATGAAAAATACATTAGAAGGAATCAATGGCAGAATAACTGAAGCAGAAGAATAAATAAATGAGCTGGAAGACAGAATGGTGGAAATCACTGCCATGGAACAGAATAAGGGAAAAAATGAAAAGAAACGAGGACAGTCTAAGAGACCTCTGGGACAACATTAAACAAACCAACATTTGCATCAAAGGGGTACCAGAAGGAGAAAAGAAATAGAAAGAACATCAGAAAGTATTTGAAGGGATAATAACTGAAAACGTCCTTAACATGGGAACAGAAACAGTCACCCAAGTCCAGAAAGTGCAGAGAGTCTCAGGAAGGATAAACCCAAGGAAGAACATGCCAAGACGTAGCAATCAAACTGACAAAAATTAAAGATAAAATATTTCAAGCAACAAGGGAATAGCAACTAAGAATGTACAAAAGAACTCTAATAAGATGATCAGCTGATTTCTCAGCAGAAACTCTGCAGGCCAGAAGGGAGTGACACAATATATTTAAAATGATGAAAGGGAAACACCTAAAACTAAGAATACTCTACCTATCGAGGCTCTCGTTCAAGATCGATGGAGAAATTAAAAGTTTCACAGATAAGCAAAACCTAAGAGAATTCGACACCACCAGACCAGCTTTGCAACAAATGCTAAGGAACTTCTCTAGGCAGAAAAAAAAAGGCCACAACTAGAAACAAGAAACTTACAAACAGAAAAGTTTACCTGTAAAGGCAAACGTACAGCAAAGGTAGGAAGTCATCTGCACACAAATATGATAACAAAACCAGCATTTGTGAGAAGAGGAGAGCACAAATGCAGAATGCTGGAAATGCATTTGAAACTAAAATACCAGCAACTTAAAAACAACTTGTTTATATATGAACTGCTATATCAAAACTTCATGGTAACTGCAAACCAAAAATCTACAATAGACACACACACAAAACAGAAAAAGGAATCAAAACACACACTAATGTTAGTCATCAAATCACAAGAGAAGAGAGCAAAAGAGGAAGGGAAGAAAAAACATGTATAAAAACAAATCCAAAACAATTAACAAAATGGCAGTGAAAACATACATATCAATAATTACCTTAAACACAAATGGATTAAATGCTCTAACCAAAAGACAAAGATTGGCTGAATGCATACAGAAACAAGACCTGTATATATGCTGCCTACAAGAGACCCACTTCAGAACTAGGGACACATACAGACTGAAAGTGAGGGGGTAGAAAAATGTATTCCATGCAAATGGGAAGAATAAAAAAGCTGGAGTAGTAATACTCAAATCAGACAAAATAGACTTTAAAATAAAGACTGTTATAAGAGACAAAAAAGGACACTACATTATGATCAACGGATCAATCCATGAAGAAGATACAACAGTTGTAAATACATATGCACCCAACATAGGAGCACCTCAATATATATAGCAACTACTAACAGCCATAAAAGGAGAAATCAACAGTAACAAAATGATAGTGGGGGACTTTCACACCCCAATTTCATCAATGGACAGATCATCCAGAAAGAAAATCAATAAGGAAACACAGGCCTTAAATGACACATTAGACCAGATAAACTTAACTGACATTTATAGAGCATTCCAACCAAAAGCAGCAGAAAACACATTCTTCTCAACTACACGTGGAACATTCTCCAGGATAGATCATATGCTGGTCCACAAAGCAAGTCTTGGTAAATTTAAGAAAACTGAAATCATATCCAGCATCTTTTTCAATCTTAATGCTATGAGATTAGAAATCAATTACAAGATAAAAACTGTAAAAAACACAAACACGTGGAGGCTAAACAATATGCTACTAAATTACCAATGGATCACTGAAGAAATCAAAGAGGAAATAAAAAAATACCTAGACACAAATGAAAAGGATAGCATGACGGTTCCAAACCTATAGGATGCAGCAAAAGCAGATCTTAAAAGTAAGTTTATAGCAACATAATTGTAACTCAGGAATCAAGAAAAATCTCAAATAAACAACCTAACCTTATACCTAAAGCAACTACAGAAAGAACAAAGAAAACCCAAACATAGTAGAAGTGAAGAAATCATAAATATTAGACCAGAAATAAATGAAACAGATACAAAGAAAACAATACAAAAGTTCAATGAAACAAAAAGCTGGTCCTTTGAAAAGATAAATGAAATCGATCAACCTTTAGCCAGACTCATCAAGAAAAAAGAGAGAAGGCTCAAATCAATAAAATTAGAAAAGAAAGAGGAGAAGTTACAATGGACACCACAGAAATACAAAGGATCGTGAGCTACTACTACAAGCAACTATAGGCTAAAAAAATGGAAAACCTAGAAGAAATGGACAAATTCTTAAAAAAGGACAATCTCCAAGTCAGAACCAGGAAGAAAGAGAAAATATGAACAGACGAATCACAAGTACTGAAATTGAAAGCATAATTAAAACACTCCCAACAAACAAAAGTCCAGGACCCGAAGGCTTCACAGGCAAATTCTATCAAACATTTAGAGAAGAGTTAACACATCTTTCTGAAACTACTCCAAAAAATTGCAGAGGAAGGAAGGCTCCCAAACTCATTCTATGAGGCCACAATCACCCTGATGCCAAAGCCAGACAAAGATACCATCAAAAATGAAAAGTATAGGCCAATATCACTGATGAACATAGACACAACAATCCCCAACACAATACTAGCAAACTACAATGCATTAAAAGGATCATACACTATGAACAAGTGAGATTTATCCCAGGGATGCAAGAAATTTTTCAATATCAGCAAATCAATCAGTGTGATTCACCACATCAACAAATTGAAGAATAAAAACCATATTGACATCTCAATAGATGCAGAAAAAACTTGTGACCAAATTCAACACCCATTTATGATAAAATACTCTCCAGAAATTAGGCATTGAGGGAACATACCTCAACACAATAAAGGCCATTTATGACAAACATACAGCTAGCATCATACTCAATAGGGAAAAGCAGAAAGCATTTCCTCTAAGATCAGGAATAAGACAATGATGTCCACTCTCACCACTTTTATTTAACATAGTTTTAGAAGTCCTAGCCATGGCAATCAGAGAATAAAAAGAAGGAAAAGGAATCAAATTGGAAAAGGAGTAAAACTGGCACTTTTTGCAGATGGCACGATACTATACATAGAATATCCTAAAGATGCTACTAGAAAATTACTAGAGCTCATCAATGAATTCAGTAAAGTTGCAGGGTACAAAATAAATAGACAGAAATCTTTTGCATTTCTATACACTAAAAATGAAAACCAGAAAGTGAAATTAAAGAAACAATCCCATTTAGCATTGCATCAATAAGAACAAAATAACTAGGAATAAACTGGGCATATACCCTGAGAACACCATAATTCAAAAAGTGATGTACCAAAATGTTCATTGCAGCTCTATTTACAATAGCCAGGACATGGAAGCAACCTAAGTGTCCATCAACAGATGAATGGATAAAGAAGATGTGGCACATATATACAATGGAATATTACTCAGCCATAAAAAGAAAGGAAATTGAATTATTTGCGGTGAGGTGGATGGACCTAGAGTCTGTCAAACAGAGTGAAGTAAGTCAGAAAGAGAAAAACAAATACCATATGCTAACACATATATATGGAATCTAAGACAAAAAAATGTCATGAAGAACCTAAGGGTAAGACAAGAATAAAGACACAGACCTGCTAGAGCATGGACTTGAGGATATGGGGAGGGGGAAGGATAAACTGTGACAAAGTGAGAGAGTGTCATGGACATATATACACTACCAAACATAAAATAGATATCTAGTGGGAAGCAGCCGCAGAGCACAGGGAGATCAGCTCGGTGCTTTGTGACCACCTAGAGGGGTGGGATAGGGAGGGTGGGAGGGAGGGAGATGCAAGAGGGAAGAGATATGGGAACATATGTATATGTATAACTGATTCACTTCGTTATAAGGTAGAAACTGACACACCATTGTAAAGCAATTATACTCCAATAAAGATGTTAAAAAAAAAACCTACCTAAATAGGCAAAATACCTGTACTCTTAAAATTGTAAGACACTGGTGAAAGAAATCTAAGATGACACAAACTGTTGGAAAGATACACCATGTTTTTGGACTGAATGAATGATTATCATCAAAATGACCATACAAACCAAGACAATCTACAGATTCAAATGACGCTGGTAAAACTGGATAGCTACAGGAAAAAAAATGAAATTAGAACATTGTTCAACACCACACATAAAAATAAACTCAAAATGGCTTGAAGACCTAAATTAAAGAGTGGATGTTATAAAACTCTTAGAGGATAACATAGGCAGAACACTCTTTACATAAATCGCAGCAATACCTTTTACGATCCATCTTCTACAGTAATGGAAATTTTAACAAAGTAAACAAATGGGACCTATATAAACTCAAAAACTTTTGCACATCAAAGGAAACCATAAACACAATGAAAAGACAACCCAAAGAATGGGAGAAAATATTTGCAAACGATGCATCTGAAAATGGATTAATCTCCGAAATTTACAAACAGTTCAATCAGCTCAATATCAAGAAAAACAAACAACCCAATCAAAAAATGGGCAGAAGACCTAAATAGACATTTCTTCAAAGAAGACATACAGATGGCCAATAGGCACATGAAAAGGTGCTCAACATCACTAATCATTAGAAAACTGCAAATCAAAACTGCAATGAGATATCACCTCACACCAGTCAGAATGGCCATCATCAAAAAGTCTACAAATAATAAATGTTGGAGAGGTTGTGAAGAAAAGGGAACCCTCCTACACTGTTGGTAGGAATGAAAATTGGTACAGCCACAATGGAAAACAGTATGGAGGTTCCTTAAGAAACTGAAAATAGAGCTACCACATGATCCAGCAATCCCACTCCTGGGCATATATCTGGAGAAAACATAGTTTAAGAGGATACATGCACCCCAATGTTCATTGCAGTGCTGTTTACAATAGCCAAGACATGGAAGCAATCTAAATTTCCATTGACAGATCAATGGATAAATATGTGGTACACATATAAAATTGAATATTACTCAGCCATTTAAAAGAATGAAATAATACCATCTGCCAGCAACATGGATGGAACTGGAGATTATCATACTAAGTGAAGTAAGTCAGACAGAGAAAGACAAATATCATATGATATCACTTTTATGAGTAATATAAAAAAGTGATAGAAATGTACTTATTTACAGAACAGAAACAGACTCACAGACTTAGTGAATGAGCTTATGGTTACCAGGGGGAAATGTTGGAGGGGGAGGGATAGATTGGGAGTTTGGGATGGACATGTTCACGTTGCTACATTTAAAATAGTTAACCACAAGGATCCACTGTATACCACAGGGAGCTCTGCTCAATAGTCTGTAATAACTTAAATGGGAAAAGAATTTGAAAAAGAATAGATACTTGTATATGTAAAACTGAATCACTTTGCTCTACACCTGAAACTGATACAACATTGTTAATCAACTATACTCTAATTAAAATAATAATTAAAATAAATAAAACAAATGCATGTAAAACTTTTTCTTTTAAATATAAGAGAAAGTAGAGGACTCAGGGGAGCACAGAAGGCAGATAAAGCCTTCATATTTTAATGGAAGAAAATGAATTAGCATAGTCTTGGGATAGAGAGAAGATGGCCCAGTAGGTCAAAGGCCAACCTCAAGTTCACTGGGCCAAGCTGAGTCATCTGAAATGATGCCATCTTCAGAGAAGCAAGTATGACAGTCCTCTGGAGGAGGAACTGAACCTCAACAAAAAAAGTAAGTGCCAGCCATACCAATTTGACCTGAAAACCTTTGTGAAATTAGAGTAGAATCAAATAGATTAGGAAAATAAAAGATTATTTAAAATTGGGTTTGTTAAATATATACCATCTTCACTATTAAAATCACTAACAAACTTTATACATAGTGTCTTCTTCAATTTGTAAGTAAATTATGATAAAAACATTAGTGAAGCCATTAAAATTATGAAGCACTGATTGATTTTGAACAATATACAATAAGCCTCTAGACTCATATGGTGAGGCTAGCTTAAGTTTGGTATTTAAACCAGGCAATGGCACCATGAGAAAGAAAAATTATAAAGTCAAGTCAGTTTTGAATATAAATGTGAAAATTCTAATTAAATATTGGCAAATAAAAAAATACACAATGACTAAGTTGGGTTGATCTCAAGATTTCAGTGATGGCTTAACATTAATAGAAAGTCATATGGTCATCTCACTCGATACTGGAAAGCCAACAAATAAAATTCAACACTCATTCATGACTAAAACTCTTAGTAAACTAGGAATAGAAGGGAACATCTATACCCTAGTACAAATTACCAAAAATCTACAACAAATATCATGTGTATTGGAAAAATGTTTGAAGCATTTCCTTTAGAGTCAGGAACAAAACAAGGGTGCCTGCTTTCACTACCTCTATTCTCTGTTTATTGAAAGTCCAAGCCAGCACAGTAAGAAATTAAAGATAAAAGGACTGGAAAGAAAGAAAGATGATGTAAAAATAAGATTGTTTTTCATAGTAAATTCAGGAAACTCTTCAAGACAAACTGTGGAATATAAGAGGAGAATTTGTCAAGATTACTGGATAAAATATTGATTTACTAAAATTACATTCAAATACCAAGCAATTAGAAATTAAAACATGAAACACACACAACAGCAACAAAAGTTACAAGTCTTCTATGAATAAATCTAATGAAAGATGGGCAAATCCTTTACTAATAATTACATAAGACTGTAGAAAAATATAAAGTAAAACCTAAATAAATGGGGAGCTACATTACTTTAATAATATTATCAAAAATAAAAAATAGCTAACAAGGATATATTGTACAGCACATTAGGAAATACAGCCATTGTTTTGTAATAACTTTAAATGGAATATAATCTATAAAAATATTGAATCACAGAAAAGATAAAGTAAAAGGGTTCTTTCCACATTGTTGTTTTATCCCAAATAATGTATTCTCTTTTATGTATTTCAATAATCACTTTTTAATTAATTAGCTTCTTTCCTCAAAATTTACTAACAGTTCCCAATTGTTTTTCCAAAAGAATATATTTATTATCATGAAATAAAAAACTTTCACCAATTACTAATTATCCAGCTGTCTTTTTTATCAATTATATTATATGTCTGCCAAATTATTGAAATCTCTTAAATATGTCATAAGAATTAATTGTTCTTTCCTGGCTCTTAAAGTTGTCCATACCATTGAAGAAAGAAAAGGTATAGTTCCATTTTTTATTTTTCTTTGAAAGAGAAAGTATTAATAAGTATCTAATCTATGTTTTTAGCAATGACTTTTTTACTCTTAGGTCCAATCTTATACTTTCCCATTTCTACTAGACACTTTCACTGGAATATTCAGTTATTACATGAAAATATTGAGAAAGCAAACCAATCACTTTATTAAGGCCAATTATCATCCAAGCACAGGACTCAACCAAATATGACTTCATATCATGATTCTTATTTTTTCATTTTCATTCTGTCATTTTCACCATCTCTTACCAAGGCTTGAATCCTCCTAATTGCTTTGACTCTTTTCTCTCTTTTACCTCTCTGATATCTAATCTTTCTAAACAGGTCCTCTTAGTACTATTAAAATATCTCCTGTTCCAAACACTTCGCACTTGGATAGTTAAAACAATTTCCTTAACTAGAGTCCATAGCTTTGGTCTTTCCCTACCCTATTCCATTTTGGACACTACCCACCAGACTACATTGCCCCCAATCAATTTAATTCCCTGTGAACAAACCAATAGGCCCTCAAGGATCTCATTTTACCTTACCTTTTGTGCTTCATCCACAAATATTCCCCCACAAAATTTTCAGCTGTACTCAACCTGTTTGTCTCCCTGTTACCTACTACTCACAAAGCTTTCTAATTTCTATAATTTTTCTTCAACACACATGACTAAAATATTACCACATCCACTAAACATTTCGAAATGTCGTCCATCTTTAAGATCTTAAATTAATATTCTTCATTAAATCTTTTCCTGACTATCTTAGCCCACAATAGCCTTCCAGTTCTCAGAGATCATTTTCTGAAGCACACATATAGAAACTTGTGCTATCTACTAAAATATGTCTCCCATAATGCTATTTACAGCTTTTATCTGTAATTAAATATTCATGTTATTACCTTAAATCCCTAGTCAGACATTAAATTATTTGAGTATGGGAACTATTGCCTAATTAGTGTTCTCTTTTTCCTCTTCAGAGGCTACCATTTTGCCATACACACAATTGACATCAATGTATATTTTCAGTTTGATTTCTAAATTACTTAGAACTTGAAACAATAAGAATATTTTAAAGAGGTTAGGGCTATCTAGAGAGCACATATCAAGACTTAGAACACAGAAGCAATAAAGGTAAATAGATCTCTAGACTCTGAATCCTTAGAAACTTCCCATGATCCCAATTTAAGGTAAGAACACTCAATGGGATAGCACCTATTTTGTGGTTGGAGTGGGATTGTTAGAAATTGTAGACATGTCTAGTGGTAAGAAAATCACTAATTAGAATAAAATTTTGAGGTACTGATTCACTAGTGAACAAATCCCCATTTCCTAAATCCAAAAATGAATAAGATTTTAGAGCTTGAAAAGAAAATGTATGATTTTCACAGCATTACTTGAGAACATTTCTTTAACCAACATTCTATGCTTGGTGGGAACTAGATTCTCATTCTTTGACAGTGATTACATAAGTGTTTTTTTATCCTTAATAACAACATACTATTTATAATATAAACTGGAGTTATTCCTCAATTCAACTTTTAATATTTTGAAGAAGTGAATTTTAAGCTTGTAGATTTTAAGTTCTTATGTACTTGTTCTTTATTATGTAGAACAAAATATAATTTATTCCTGAATACTACATTTTCTAAAGAGACTAACTATAGTGGTATACACCTTGAGCTCTTTGTACACATGCAAGTATTTTAATCTTTTTACTGAAACAAGTTGGTATAAAACATTTCATAAATTGAGATAAAAAGAAACCATATTAGTTATCTTACAGAGTTGACATGTTTTCAGATTGAATTGATTGTTCAATTCAATTTTAATGACTAGACTCTGTGTGTGCATATGCATGTGGATTGAGTCAAGTACATATAAAATGAAGTCATCTTCATTCCTACCAAGAAATATAGTACACATCTGAAATATTTTTTTCTATGCAAAAATGAAAGAATTTCTTTACCAATGATGCATTACTTCAGATTGAATTACAACTGGGAAATTCAATTATTGTTGTTTTCTTTGGTTGATTCCAACCCTCCACTCCACTTTTGTCAAATTGTACATCATTTGGGATATAGGTGACATCTATTTCTAGTACCTTTAGAAAAAGGTAGCTTTATAAATCCTTTTGGCATTGCATTTCAAAAGCAGAAATGAAAGTTAATTCTATGCTGCAGTATCTCCAGGTACAAACAAGACATTTACACATAAATGTACAGTATTTAACTGCCTTTTGTCTCTGATCTCCCTTCAGTGTTGCACATAAAGCAGTATCTTAAACCTTATTCAAATTAATTTAGAAGGACCAGGATAGATAGTGTTGTATGCTATTATTTAGGACTTAATACATATCAGACATTTTTATGCCTTTTGAATAAACACAGTATTTTAACATTGTAATTGAAGATACTTAAAAGGCAGAGATGTGTTTTCCAAATTGTGCATAGCATTTAAAATAGGCTTCATCTATTGGTTTTGCAATTAATAGAGTTACTGGACTTCTCTGGTGGCGCAGTGGTTGAGAGTCCACCTGCCGATGCAGGGGCATGGGTTTGTGCCCCGGTCCACGAGGATCCCACATGCCGCGGAGCGGCTGGGCCCGTGAGCCATGGCCGTTGGGTCTGCGCGTCTGGAGCCTGTGCTCCACAACGGGAGAGGCCACAACAGTGAGAGGGCTGCGTACCTCAAAAAAAAAAATAAACAAATAAATTAAATAAAAGAATTACTGACACCAGATGTAACCTTTTGGGTTTTAACAATTTTCAAGAGGTTGTTACAACCTAAAAGTTAGGGGAAATGTACCTCTGTTAGCCATGCCAACAAAACACAGTCCAAATTGTTGATTACCCCTTTAAAACCTAACCTACTATTAAATACCTGAAACTGGAAAGCCATGCAAAAATATCCATCAGAGACAAGTGTGATTTTCTCCTTTCATGAGGAAGATAAAATTACCTTGTGGGAGCCACTGTCCTTTTCCATTACTGAAACCACAGAGAAGTCTCTAATATTTAACCATTTTCAATAACAATAAAAACTTTGCTTTTCTTTCATGAATCATTAATCATGGTTACACACAGTTTTACATGCATGGTAAAAATTATCTAGAGTTATATAGGTTAAAAATAAAGATTTGTCCTAGGGGAATAAAACAAATATGTATCCTCAAATGTAGATACATGGAATTTTTTTCAAAAAGACATATTGAAATTCTCACAAGTTGGAAAGCTAGCCCCACATCTAAGGACTAATCAGTATGGGAAAAGTATAATTAGATTAACCTTTGGAGTAGAAACAGCCAATGTTGAAAAGTGAATACCTCCTACATATTCTTAGAACCTGATTCAACTTTAATTAAGTAGGTATATTATCAAGATGGGAAAAAAACAAAGGAGAAATTTAAAAGTTAGTCTCCAGTAATTTAAAGGTGCCTTCTGTGTAATGTAAATACAGATAAGTTTTCTTTTACTGTCTGATTGTGTCTCAGCTATTATTCTCCTCACCTCTGTAATTCAGGCTTTGGGAAGAGAAGAATTTCATTAAGTTACAGTAACGGAAAAGGGAAATCCTCATTTGCTTGAACTGTGGGCATTATCAATTAGAATAAAGAAATCAGAAAAAATGAAAATTGGAAAGTGGCATAATTACAAATTTTGTGTATCACTGTAGTTCAACAATTGTGGCAAGGTATATAACTTGTAAAAGCAAATTGAATTTCATTGACTGGGGTCTCAAATAATATGTTCCATCATAGCTATGTGCTTGAGAACAGAAATAGGATTTGTTATGTGTCACATTCTAGCCAGTGTATCTATGTTTTTGTAAAATTAACTCCTTGTCTAGCCTTGACAGAGTAAAATGAATCTTAATTTTCACTCAAAGATGTCAAAACACAAAATTGTTTCCATTTAAGACTCTAGAGAGTTTCTTTGTTGGTACTAGATTTTGGTGGCATCATTTGAAGATTTATTTTGAGCCTCTCATTAAAGGCAATGATGATGAAAGAAAATTATTTCTTGAGGAAAATATTGTTTACTACATTAGTCTTAAATTTGTTCACAGCTCCTGTTCATTAAATGAAAAACTTTTCTCAATCTAGTAATCACAATGCTGTGTTGCAACTGGCACAGGAAATACTAACAAAAAATATTACTTACAAGTATTTATAAGTGGTTTGTAAACAATTAACCAAGACTACTGTGAACATTTGAGATGCTTTTTTCTTTTTCTTTTATCACAAAATCAGTAAGAATTTTCATCAGACTAATTTGGCCATGCTGTTTCCATATACATCCTCACCCATCACTTAGGGTAATTAGTTTGGTTGCCTCCTTATCATGATGATAACCATGACACCAGCACTGACTGTTCGTGGTTTGGTCCCTGCAGGTTGCAGATGTATCAGCTGTGATATAATCATTACCAAGTACTCACAACCTAATGAGCAGCAGCTTGCTCTTTAGGTCCATTCGTGCATGTGCATTTCCACTCTCCTACTTACTATTCCTGGAACTTCTGGTTCTGCTCTTTGTGTTCCAGTTTGAAAAGAGAGGAAAGGGAGCCAAGATTCATATTCTGTTTATTTCAATTCTGTCACCCCACTTCCAAGTGGTTTTTACCTGCCTTACTTCATTTCTGCCTCCTCTCTCCTACCCTTCTCCAAAGTCCATGACCAGGATATATATGATGGGTTGGTGTTAGGGAGTAGTTAATGGTCTCTATTTGGGATTAAGGAAAGAAGGAGGGGAATTCCAATTTCTTCTCTCCCTGGTTCCTCCTGTATATTCCTAAAAAGATTTGCTTATCATGATGTAACTGCCAAATTCTGAGATAGAAATAACTGAATGTTGTACACAGCCATCTTTGGGACCTAGTCATCTTGGTTTACCTTTTTCTTGAAACTTACGAGAAGATTCTCTAAATTGTAATTTGGGGAATCATATATGGCATATATGTGACATATACAGAGAAATGTTTTTGGAATTCTCAAGTTTTCAAACTCTGCCTCTCTGCAATTTTACCTCTTATCTCCTTGTCTTTGAATTATGAATTGTGCTTCTAAAATTTTCTCATCTTGAAAAGAACCTTTTCTTGACCATAACCCCAACTATCATACCACTTGTCTCCTGACCTTTTGTAGCAAAAATCATTGTAAGAGTTGTTTATTTGCCATTTCTGATTTTTCTGTGAACTTACTGCAATTAAGTTTTTGTGCCCACCTGTCCACAGACACTACTCTTACAAAGGTGGCTAATTATTTACATGATCATATGCAAAGATCAATTTTTTGCCCCAGTCGTACTTATCAGTTTTTGACACAGTTGATCATGCCATCTTTCTTAAAGTATATTCTTCATTTGAATTCTGGGACACACTTCTCTGTTAGTTTTCTTCCTAATTCATTTACTGTGTCTTTTGAGTTTCCTTCTTAAGTTCCTCTTCATCTTCAAGACCTATTTTGGATGCCTGAGGGCTCAGTCTTTAGACCTGTTCTCTTTTCTCTTTAATCATTCCTTTTGTTGATCTTATTCAATATTATGGCATTAAACACCATCCATGGGCTGATTATTTCCAATTTTACATCTCCAGCCTGCATCTTTCTCTTAAATTTTAGACTGTATATCCCACAGCTTACTAAACATTTTCATTGGGTGTCTAATAAGTAACTAAAAGTTTGCATGACCAAAACCAAGATCCTTATCGCCTCTGTTTAAATGTTCCTTCTAGAGACATTCCATGGCAGCTAATAACAATGCCATCATCAAAAAAATCTAGAAACAATAAATGTTGGAGAGGGTGTGGAGAAAAGGGAACACTCTTGCACTGCTGGTGGGAATTTGAATTGGTACAGCCACTATGGAGAATAGTATGGAGGTTCCTTAAAAAACTACAAATAGAACTACCATATGACCCAACAATCCCACTACTGGGTATATATCCTGAGAAAACCATAATTCAAACAGAGTCATGTACCAAAATGTTCATTGCAGCTCTATTTACAATAGCCAGGAGATGGAAACAACCTAAGTGTCCATCATCGGATGAATGGATAAAGAAGATGTGGCAGATATATACAATGGAATATTACTCAGCCTTAAAAAGAAACGAAATTGAGCTATTTGTAATGAGGTGGATAGACCTCGAGTCTGTCATACAGAGTGAAGTAAGTCAGAAAGAGAAAGACAAATACCGTATGCTAACACATATATATGGAATCTAAGACAAAAAAATGTCATGAAGAACCTAGGGGTAAGACAGGAACAAAGACACAGACCTGCTAGAGCATGGACTTGAGGATATGGGGAGGAGGAAGGGTAAGCTGTGACAAAGTGAGAGAGTGGCATGGACATATATACACTACCAAATGTAAAATAGATAGCTAGTGGGAAGCAGCCGCATAGCACAGGGAGATTGGCTTGGTGCTTTGTGACCACTTGGATGGGTGGGATGGGGGGGTTGGAGGGAGGGAGATGCAAGAGGGAGGAGATATGGGAACATATGTATATGTATAACTGATTCACTTTGTTATAAAGCAGAAACTAACACACCATTGTAAAGCAATTATACTGCAATAAAGATGTAAAAAAAAAAAACAAAAAACAATGCATCCTTCCAAATGCTTAGAACAAAAAATTTTGGCATCAACATTGATTCTCTTCTTTCTCTCACACATTGTAACAACTCTTTCAACAAACACTTTGGTCTCTACTTCAAAGCATATCCGGAAACAGACCACTTCTGACCACCTCCATTGCTACCTCCCTGACAAGACACTATAGTCTCACATCACATCACTGCAGCTTCATTCTGACTACTCTTTCTGTTTCAGCCCTTCTTAAACCAGTACTCAGAGTGATCCTTAAAAACATAAGTAAAGCTATATCTTTTCTCTATTCAGAACACTCCAATGCCTTCCAATCGCAGAGGAAAGGCTAAAATCCTTAAAAGATGCTAATAGCTGTTAGGTGATCTGGCTCCCTTTACCTTTCTGCTTGTATCTCCTACTACACTCCCACTTACTCACTCTGCTTCAGCCATACTCAGTCCTCAGGACCCTTACATTTGCTATTCTCCCTGGTTAGAATGACCTTCCCTCAGACATCAGTATCAGTATGGCTAACTCCCTCACCTGCTTCAGCTCTTTATTCAAATGTTACCTTTGCGAGATATTTTATAGCCACCTTATTTAAAATGGAATGACTTTCACCTCTGCCAACACAGCCCATCCCTCTTTTCTAGTTGATTCTTTCCATAGCACTTATCACCATGTAACATTCAATAGATAGATGATAGTTATATATAAACATGGTTATGCATATATATATAATTTACCTTATGACCTATCTCTTCCAACTAAATATAACCTCCTTAGGAGTACATATTTGTGGCTCCTTTATTTAATGCTGTATATGTAGCACATAGAATACTGGATGGCACATAGTAGACATTCAATAAATGTTAGTTAAGTTAATGAAACAGAAATTAAAGCATTGTTATGGCTCTATTCAATCTGGGCATCATGAATGTTATTCATTTTTACACAATATTATTCATTTAATAATATACATATTAGGATTCATTTTCTTTTCTAAAATCCTAAACCAGTAGTTAGGTCTTTCATTATTACTGAGCATTGCATGCATTTGACTTGTTTCCTTAACCAAGCTATAAAATTTGTTGGCAGTAAACACTATTGCTTCTGCTTTTTTGCATTATACATTTAGTGTCTTTGTATAGCATGCTTAATGACTATTTGATGATGTATATAACTTAAAGGTGACTCAAATTGACATTTGTCTGATTTTTACTTCTCTTTGAAAAAGCTTTAATTTGAGATGAAATTTCTATATGTTACCTGAGGCATCCTTTTAGATATTATCTATTTATATTCATATTAAACATACGCTGCATTGTCATTAGGGTTGCAGAGTAGAGTTTGGCCATTCAAAGGAATGTGGAAAATGCTGATATCAGAAAGTGAGTTTGACAAGCTATTTGTTCCAGAAATGAAAGCTGATTTTTTTTCTAAGTAAACCATTTAAATATGTCATTTTTATTCAGAGAGAGACAAAAAATATCACTGGGGATTTTTAAAACTATCTAAAAGACATAAACATAAATATTATGAATGAGTATGCACTGTTTAGGCAAATATATAACATATTTTTCTTGTATTTCATCAAAACACTGATATTTAAGGAAATAAATCATCATCTGAAATAGAAAACAGAAACTAGAGAGTCCCTTAATGTCAGGAAGAGTGTCTTTCAGTAAATTTTCAAAATTTAATAATGCTTCCTCCCAGCCACCAGTGAGAACCCCCTCTTCTAGGACTCTATTAATCTCCAGGGACAGGTATGAAGGTGTACACAAGAATTCTAGTCCAAAATGTTCTCTTTCACAAAAGGATAAACTCTAAGAAAATATACTTGTTCAAGGTAAACCAGATCTTTCCCATTTATCCACCATTCTCAGATATCTTAAAGTATGTGCCATTCTGATATTTTCATGAAAGTAGTACATGATCTCCTTTACCTCGTCTCATGCCTAGGCCAGACAGTCTGGAAAGAAACATGTTTTATCCATTATGCATGCAGGTTCTAGAATCAGATGGTCTGGATTCAAATTAAGTTTCCACAACTTATTGAGTGACCTTGAGAAAATTTCTTCCCCCTAGGCCTCAGTTTTATCATCTGTGGAATGGGGATTGAAATAGTACCTACTGTATAAGGTCATTTTGAAGTTTAAATGAGTTAATACTTGTAAAGTCCTTAGAGCCATGACTGGCCTGAAGTAAGATCTTATTAGGTTTTTATTGCTATTAATATTATTTCAAAAATATTTTGGATGGGATAATGTGTAAGAAGAACAAAGTCTAAACGTGAGTTCAACATTTCCTTGGTAGCAAGCAGCACTGTACTTTAGACATTTTCTTCTGCCACTAGATTTCTACTGCTTAATAACAAGATGGACTGAGGATATTATCATCCACTGTACATTTATTCATGTCATCTGGAACATTTCATATCTTCACTCTACTTAATCAAAACATACTCTTCCTTACATAGTTAAATCGAGTCCCACCTTCTCCGTAAAGGCTTTCATGACTACCTGCACTCACAGCGCATCGATTGGCTATACTAGTCATTAGCAAAGTGATCCTTTCCTGCTTTGTGTCACTCCCTTTCTTGATGTCCTTATTGTTCCTGAATATACTTTTAAGGTCTTTATAGGGAGATCTCTTTATTAAACCTCTTTACATTCCTACAGCACCTAGAAAACTGCTTTGCAGACATTATATATTCACAATGATTATTTGTTGATTATGTTTTACTCTATTTTGTACAAGGTAATAATATAAGATTGATTTCTCTAAATTTCATATACAAAAAGAAACCTGTCTCATGAGTTTATACTCATCACACACATAAATGCATTGTCACTTGTGTGCATATAAGCATGCACACACACAGTTATCAACAGTGTCATGAATAGTTTCTTTTCTCAGTGAACTGCCATGAAAAAGAACTCAACTAATGCCTCCCACTTACCGTTTCCACTGAAATCACATTTTGCAGCTTGTTAGTGGGAAAGCACTATGTAAAGGACTCGAGCCACTGTGTTCAGAAATGCCATTGATTGTCTTTATTACTGGAATAACAACCCCCCCAAAATATAATAGCAAGTAATATGCTCATTGCCCTTGGCAGCACCATTAAACTGGGCAGTGAACTACTTCATATAGCTGCGAGTGTTCAGCTTTAAGTAGGTTGATTTTAACAACCAAATGTGCACTGCAGTCTATCTGAACACTGAAAGCACTTTTCAAACTTAATTTTACAGAAATGTTAATGACCAGAACAAACTCTTGAAGGCAGAAAAGAAAAGTAATTATTTCAACAGATGAAAGAAAACAGTAAATGAAGACTCATGTTTCAAAGGAGTGGCAGAAACTTATCTCTTTTTAAGGAAATGTCCTAAGCTCAAAACACCATGGAGATATTTAAACTGCTGTTTACATAGGAATTTTTTCATTTGCAAATACAATTCTCAGGGGAAAAAATTAACAGCTTTTGTATACTTGAGTAAAGCACCATAGGAATATTTGTTTTCAAAGCAGAACTTAATTAGTTTCTAAATGCCTAATTTAGAATATTTCTACAATTTTCTACAATGATGAGAAATAGGAATAAATTACAAAGAGATAAAATGGGCATAATCAGAAAAAGAAAAGAAAATTACAAAAGCTGATGCTGAAAGGCTCTGATATGTGTTAGTATTGTGGTGGTAAAGATGCTGACAGTGAGGTGTAAGTCTAATGAGTTTCATTGCCTCTTTCCAATGCCACTGATGGGTGACTCTGAGAATGTGTTGAAATATTAAACAAAGAGCATAAATGTTTAAAAATATCACAGACTTGGAATTGTTCTCATTATTGCTATGTTGATACTTACAAGTGGATAATTCAAGGTGTAAATTCAAGTTATAAAAGCGTCAAAATAATCAAATCATGACATTGAAAAATACTTTGAAAGAAAATGAACAATTGTTTGCTAATAAAATATACTGGTCTAAAATCAGATTTGTGGTAAACCAAGCCTAAAGCATAGGTATTATATATAAACAAAATAATTTCAGCGCCTCATTCTATCAGAATTGTTTCCTTCAGGAACAATGTAATTTTGTTGCACTAAAACTAATACCTAAATTTTACTCTGAAAATTCCATACAGAAAATGCAAGCAATGAAAACTAAGCTAATTACCTAGGTATTCTTGTAACCCAGGCATTTATTCCTAACCAAGATTTATGATTCCTTATTAAACACTATGAGAAACTCTTTCAGGTTCCACTAAGTTAGAATAAAAACTGGAATCCTTTTCAGAACATTAAATGGCTTGTAGCGGTTTAGAAAGATAAAAATATGGTGAGCTGGTTACCTACATAAATTGGTTCTCTGGATTAGAAAGAATCATTAACACAGTTAGAAATATTTTGAGGTTGGATTTGTAGAGGAAATTTTAGTTTTCTCAGTTAGATTTTAAGTTCCTGGAAAGTAGGAGATGATAGACTTGTGTAGTTCGTGTACTTCCACAAAGCACCTGATCAAATTCTCAATGTGTGTGGGCTTATAATTTCCTTAAAACAATAATAACACAAATATACCTGTCTCATATAGTAGGGGAAAATATGTCCTTAGGAATTCTATAAATGTCTTTTACTGATGATGGTGTGACTCCATTAAGGCAACTCAACCCAAGATTTCATTTCACATTGTATGTTTAGGGAAGCCATTTCAGAACACTAATTCTATGCAATAGGAGTAGAAATGTAGGGTATATTTCTGGCAATTAAAATGGGAATAACAACCCTGACAGTGTCTTTTTCCTTCGTCTCTCACCCTATTTAAATATAGTGTTCTATCGCCACAATTTTCAGATGAAGGAAGAAGCAAAACAACCATGCCTTATTTTATAATGATTTCATAATCTCTATGTTTTCACAATTTTTGCAGCTATATGTAAAGAAGATGAATGGATACTTTGCACTCTACTTGAAAAGCATGAATACTTCTATAAGATTAAAATTAGGAACAAAAAAGCCCTATAGTAACAGTAATAGTTACACAAATGCCAAGTACTATGCTAAGCACTTTACACTTATTATCTCACTTAATCCTCATAACAACAGCATAAGATTGGTACTATTATTCTCCCATTTTCTAGCTCAGGAAACAGACTTCGAGAGGTTAAAGATGCTTGCCCAAATCACAAAGCAAAGCTCAGAAGTGAACTCATTTCTGTCTGATTTCAGATTCTGAAATCTTAACAACTGTCTCTTAACTACACAGCATAATGCCTGGTTTGTGATACACTGTACTAATATATCAACATTTCACAAACCCAAAAAGTCATATTCTGAAAAAGAACACGTTAGGATGATGAGGCTTTGGTTTTTGAGTTTTCCTTATAGCAAAGACTCTCAGTCATGTTTGCTAATAGGGACACACCTAAACTATGTGTTTAAGTAGGTGAACAGGATTCAAGAAGCCAAGATATAAAACCTACCAGGTTTAGCTGTATCTAGCAACGTACACATTTATTTAAAAACAATGTAAAATGCAGTCTTCCACAAAAGAAGCAGTGTCATGAGAAAACTTGGGTTTCAAGTTTTCTAAACGTTGCATTTTCAATATTATGGTGTCAGTCTTCATTCACTTTTGACAATGTTGTCAATGAAATAGCAATCTAGTTTTATAAGACTAAACAAAGATCAAAGGAATGATACTGCTGAGTTAACATTATCTTCCCACTTAAACACTTTCATACTCTAGCATCAATATTAACTTCAAGCTATTCTTTCAAAGCAAACAAAATGGTACAAACTTTAGTATCTCTATGGCTCATGAAAACCATAATTTCTAGATCTACTTCAGATATTTATGAAACCATGGCTTGAATTTATATTTTTAAGGAATTGTAATTTAAAAAGCCTTTACAGTGTTTATCTTTAAGTATTTTGTATATTTTGTTTAGCAGTAAGAGACAATGTAGTTAAACATGGAATATCATAATTTTCATTCTCACTTTAGATCAATCACAAATGAAAGGCATAAAAAAATCAATTTAATAAGCAAACCAAAGCAGTGCAAATGCAACCTTAGCAGACTCATCATCCAGCTGACTTGTAAGTAACTCAGAGCCCAACTCCTGGATACTGTGTCACTATAAGCCCCAGTTTCAAGCAAGCCATACAACATTTCTATGATGCTCAAATGAAGACCATACTATTTTTGCTCTGTTTTCCAAAAGTGTTACCCAGTTAAGTGTCACCATAAACCCAAAATCTACCCCAAGAATAAAATAGTTAACATATAGTATGTAAACATGTACTGATTCTACATATTAAGGGATTAACATTTGAGGACATTAGCCATTTCCAATGAGTTATGCACTGAGCACTTTACAAACTTCTATATACTTAACTAGCATCTGGTGCATACCATCAGAAGTAAGACGCTGTATTAGGCACCAACATGTCAACTGAAAATAACATAGTATTCCTCAAGGAATGCTTTATATCTTAGTTGCTCTTATTATTAGGGTCCCAGAACATTCCAGAATTAAAATAACATTGATTTGATTCTTTGGCTATGATTAATATCCAAAACATGTTATTTTCCTCTGAAAAATATGGTATTTGGCCACATTTCAGAGTTTGATCTTGTCACCTGACCAGCTATTGATAGAAATGGTCAAGAAAGATAACTCTGTAACCATCTCTGAGTAATGGAATTGGTGGATTTATAAATGTATCATTTATCCTTGAGCACCATTTGGTGATGAGAGTTGGTCAGGGTGAAAAGGCAGAATTTTGCTTTATGTTTACAGTTGACTGGGGAAAATGAGCTAATCTGATGTGGGGAAACCAGAGGCAATTCAAATGAAATATTTACAACTACCTCAATACTAAAGCAGCCAAGAATTCTTCATGATTCTTCAAAAGATGTTTCTTAAGCCAACGGGCTAGAATTTGAGAAGTCTTTGACACTGTGAACTTATGATTCTTCTTTGTTTTTTATTAATTATTCTTATTGGAGTATAGTTACCTTACAATATTGTGTTACCTTCTACTGCACAACAAAATGAATCAGCCATACATATACATATAGCCCCTCCCTTTTGGATTTAAGTTTTTAAGTCACCAGAGTGAAGTAAGTAGAGTTCCCTGTTTTACATACTATGTTCCCATCAGTTGTCTATCTTATACATAACATCAATAGTGTATATATGTTGATCACAATCTCCCAATGTTCCCACCCCACCCCTTCCCCCTTTGGTATCCATACATTTGTTCTCTATGTCTGTGTCTCTATTTCTGCTTTGCAAACAAGGTCATCTATACAATTTTTCTAAATTCCGCATATATGAGTTAATATACGATATTTGTTTTCCTCTTTCTGACTTACTTCAATCTGCATGACACTCTCTAGGTCCATATACGTCTCTACAAATGAACAAATTTCCTTCCTTTTTCTGGCTAACATTCCATTGTATATATGTACCACAACTTCTTTACACATTCCTCTGTTGATGGACCCATTTTTTGACTGGGCTGTTTTTTTGATATCATGCAACTCAATATAAAAAAGAAAACACAGCCCAATCAAAAACTGGGCACATGCATAAATACTTACAATTGTTATACTTTTTCTTTGTGAAATTAATCCTTTTTTTAACATCTTTATTTGCATATAATTGCTTTACAATGGTGTGTTAGTTTCTGCTGTATAACAAAGTGAATCAGCTATACGTAAACATTTATCCCCATATCCCCTCTCCCTTGTGTCTCCCTCCCAACCTCCTTATCCCACCCCTCTAGTTGGACACAAAGCACTGAACTAATCTCCCTGTGCTATACAGCTGCTTCCCACTAGCTATCTATTTTACATTTCATAGTGTATATATGTCAATGCCACTCTCTCACTTCGTCCCAGCCTCCCCCTCCACATGCAGAATCCACAAGTCCATTCTCTACATCTGCGTCTTGCTTCCTGTGCTGTCACTAGGTTCTTGAAAACCATGTTTTTTTTTTCAGATTCCATATATATGTGATAGCACACAGTATTTGTCTTCTCTTTCTGACTTACTTCACTCTGTATGACAGACTCTAGGTCCATCCAGCTCACTACAGATAAGTCAATTACATTTCTTTTTATGGCTGAGTAATATTCCATTGTACATATGTGCCACATCTTCTTTAACAATTCATCTGTCAATGGACACTTAGGTTGATTCCATGTCCTGGCTACTGTAAATGGTGCTGAAATGTACATGGTGGTACATGTCTCTTTTGAATTATGGTTGTCTCAGTGTATATGCCCAGTAGTGGGATTGCTGGGTCATAAGGTAGATCTATTTTTAGCTTTTTAAGGAACCTCCATACTGTTCTCCATAGTGGCTATATCAATTTACATTCCCACAAACAGTGTATGAGGATTCCCTTTTCTCCACACCCTCTCCAGCATTTATTGTTTGTAGATTTTTTGATGATGGCCATCTGACCGGTGTGAGATGATACCTCATTGTAGTTTTCATTTGCTCTTCTCTAATGATTAGTGATGTTGAACACACTTTCATGTGTTTGTTGGCAATCTGTACACCTTCTTTGGAGAAATGCCTACTTAGGTCTTCTTCCCATTCTTGAATTGGGTTGTTTGTTTTTTTGATATTGAGCTGCACGAGCTGCTTGTATATTCTGGAGATTAATCATTTGTCAGTTGCTTTGTTTGCAAATATTCTCTCCCATTCTCAGGGTTGTCTTTTCATCTTGTTTATGGTTTCTGTTGCTGTGAAAAATCTTTGAAGTTTCATTAGGTCCCATTTGTTTATTTTTGTTTTTATTTCCATTTCTCTAGAAGGTGGGTCAAAAGGATCTTGCTGTGATTTATGTCATAGAGTGTTCTTCCTATGTTTTCCTCTAAGAGTTTTATAATGTCTGGCCTTACATTTAGGTCTTTAATCCATTTTGAGTTTATTTTTTGTGTGGTGCTAGGGAATGTTCTAATTTCATTCTTTTACATGTAGCTGTCCACTTTCCCCAGTTCCACTTATTGAAGACACTGTCTTTTCTCCATTGTATATTCTTGCCTCCTTTATCAAAGATAAGGTGACCATATGTGTGTGGGTTTACCTCTGGGCTTTCTATCCGGTTCCATTGATATATATGTCTGCTTTTGTGCCAGTACCATACTGTCTTGATGACAGTAGTTTTGTAGTATAGTCTGAAGTCACGGAGCCTGATTCCTCCAGCTCCGTTTTTCTTTCTCAAGTTTGCTTTGGTTATACAGGGTCTGGTGTGTTCCATACAAATTGTGAAATTTTTGTTCTAGTTCTGTGAAAAATAACATTGGTAGATTGATAGGGATTGCATTAAATCTGCAGATTGTTTTGCATAGTAGAGTCATTTTCACAATGTTGATTCTTCCAATCCAAGAACATGGTATATCTCTCCATCTGTTTGTATCATGTTTAATTACTTTCATCAGTATCTTATAGTTTTCTGCATACAGGCATTTTGTCTAATAAGGTAGGTTTATTTCTAGGTATTTTATTATTTTTGTTGCAGTGGGAAATGGGAGTGTTTCCTTAATTTCTCTTTCAGATTTTTCATCATTAGTGTATAGGAATGCAAGCGATTTCTCTGCATTATTTTTGTATCCTTCTACTTTAACAAAGTCATTGTTTAGCTCTACTAGTTTTCTGGTAGCATCTTTAGGATTCTCTACGAATAGTATCATGTCATCTGCAAACAGTGACAGTTTTATTTCTTCTTTTCTGATTTGGATTCCTTTTATTTCCTTTTCTTCTCTGATTGCTGTGGCTAAAACTTCCTGAACTATGTAGAATAATATCGGTGAGAGTGTGCAACCTTGTCTTGTTCCTGATCTTGGTGGGAATGGTTTCAGTTTTTAACCATTCAGAAAGATGTTGGTTGTGGGTCTCTCATATATGGCCTTTAGTATGTTGAAGTAAGTTCCCTCTAGGCCCACTTTCTGGAGGTTTTTTTTTTTTTTTTATCATAAATGGGTGTCAAATTTTGTCAAAAGCTTTTTCTGCATCTATTGAGATGATCATATGGTTTATCTCCTTCAATTTGCTAATATGGCTTATCACATTGAATGATTTGCATATATTGAAGAAATATTGTATTCCTGGGATAAACCCTACTCTATCCTGGTGTATGATCCTTTTACTGTGTTGTTGCATTCTGTTTGCTAGTATTTTGTTGAGGATTTTTGCATCTTTGTTCATCAGTGATATTGGCCTGTTATTTTCCTTTTTTATGGTATCTTTTTCTGGTTTTGGCATCAGGGTGATGGTGGCCTCATAGAATGAGTTCAGGAGTGTTCCTCACTCTGTAATGTTTTGGAAGAGTTTGAGCAGGACTGGTGTTAGCTCTTCTCTAAATGTTTGGTATAATTCACCCGTGAAGCCATCTGGTCCTGGGCTTTTGTTTGTTGGAAAACTTTTAATCACAGTTTCAATTTCAGTGCTTGTATTAGTCTGTTTATATTTTCTATTTCTTCCTGGTTCAGTCTCAGAAGGTTGTGCTTTTCTAAGAATTTTTCCATTTCTTCCAGATTATCCATTTTATTGGCATAGAGTTGCTTGTAGTAATTTGTCATTATCCTTTGTATTTCTGCAGTGTCAGTTGTTACTTCTCCTTTTTCATTTCTAATTCTGTTGATTTGACTCTTCTCCTTTTTTTTTTCTTGATATTCTGGTTAATGTTTTATCAATTTTGTTTATCTTCTCAAAGAACCACCTTTTAGTTTTATTGATATTTGCTATCATTTCCTTCATTTCTTTTTCATTAATTTCTGTTCTGATTTTTTATGATATCTTAGCTTTTGCTAAGTTTTTGGGGTTTTTTTTTCTTCTTTCTCTAATTGCTTTAGGTGTAAGGTTAGGTTTTTTATTTTAGAGGTTTCTTGTTTCTTAAGGTAGGGTTGTATTGCTATAAACTTCCCTCTTAGAACTGCTTTTGCTGCATCCCATTGGGATGGGACAACCCATCCCATTGGGTTGTCATGTTTTCATTACATTTGCTTCTAGATATTTTTTGATTTCCTCTTTGATTTCTTCTGTGAGCTCCTGGTGATTTAGTAGTGTATTGGTTAGCCTCCATGTTTTTCTATTTTCTACAGAATATTTCCTGTAATTGATATCTAGTCTCATAGTGTTGTGGTTGGAAAAGATACTTGATACAATTTCAATTTTCTTCAATGTAACAAGGCTTGATTTGTCACCCAAGATATGATCTATCCTGGACAATGTTCATTGAGCACTTGAGAAGAAAGTGTATTCTGTTGTTTTTGGATGGAATGTCAATATCAATTAAGAACATCTTGTGAAATGTGACATTTAAAGCTTGTGTTTCCTTACTTATTTTCATTTTGGTTGATCTGTCCATTGGTGAAAGTGGGGTGTTAAAGTCCACTACTATTATTGTATTACTGTCGATTTCCCATTTTATGGCTGTTAGCATTTGCCTTAGGTATGGAGGTGCTCCTATGTTGGGTGCATAAATATTTACAATACCTATATCTTTTTCTTGGATTGATCCCTTGATCATTACATAGTGTCCCTCTTTGTATCTTGTGATAGTCTCTATTTTAAAGGCTATTTTTTCTGATAGGAGAATTGCTACTCCAGCTTTCTTTTGTTTTCCATTTACATGGAATATCTTTTTCTATCCCCTCATTTTCAGTCTGTATGTGTCCTTAGGTCTGAAGTGGGTCTCTTGTAGACAGCATATATATGAGTCTTGTTTTTGTATCCATTCAGCCAGGCTATGTCTTTTGGTTGGAGCATTTAATCCATTTATATTTATGGTAATTATCAATATGTTTGTTCCCATTACCATTTTCTTAATTGTTTTTGGTTTGTTATTATATGTCTTTTCCTTCTCCTGTGTTTCCAGCCATGAGAATTCCCTTTAGCATTTGTTGTAAAGCTGGTTTTTTAGTGCTGAATTCTCTTAGCTTTTGCTTGTCTGTAAATGTTTTAGTTTCTCCATTGAATCTGAATGAGAGCGTTGCTGGGTAGAGTAATGTTGGTTTTAGGTTGTTCCCTTTCATCCCTTTAAATATGTCCTTCCACCCTCTTCTGGCTTGCAGAGTTTGTGCTAAAATATCAGCTGTTAACCTTATGGTGTTTCCCTTGTATAATATTTGTTGCTTTTCCCTTGCTGCTTTTTATCTTTTTTTAAATGTACACATTTGCTGTTTTTTAAATAAATTTATTTATTTAGTCTTCATTGCGGTGTGCAGGCTTCTGATTGTGGTGGCTTCTCTTGTTGCAGAGCACAAGATCTAGGCACATGGGCTTCAGCAGCTTTAGCATGTGGGCTCAGTAGTTGTGGCACACAGGCTCAGGTGCTCTGCAGCATGTGGGTTCTTCCCGGACCAGGGATTGAATCCGTGTCCCCTGCATTGGCCAACGGACTCCCAACCACCGGGCCACCAGGGAAGCCTTCCCTTGCTGCTTTTACGATGTTTTCTTTTTATTTAAGTTTTGATAGCTAGATTAATATGTGTGTTGGCGAGTTTCTCCTTGGATTTATCCTGTATGGGACTTTCTGCACTTCCTGGACTTGAATGACTATTTCCTTTCCCATATTAGGGAAGTATTCAACTATAATCTGTTCAAATATTTTCTCAGTCCCTTTCTTTATCTCTTCTTCTTCTGGGAGCCATATAATTCAAATGTTGTTGTGCTTAATGTTGTCCCAGTGGTCTCTGAGGATATCCTCAATATTTTTCATTCTTTTTTCTTTATTCTGCTCTGTGGTAGTTATTTCCACTAGTTTAGCTTCCAGGTCACTTATCCGGTCTTCTGTCTCAGTTATTCTGTTATTGATGCATTCTAGAGAATTTTTAAGTTTATTTATTTTGTTGTTCATCATTTGTTTGCTCTTTAGTTCTTTTAGGTCCTTGTTAAATGTTTCTTGTATTTTTTCCATTCTATTTCCAAGATTTTTGATCATCTTTACTATTGTTACTCTGAATTATTTTTCAAGTTGACTGCCTATTTCCTCTTCATTTGTTTGGTCTAGTGGGTTTTTACTTTGCTCTTGCATCTGCTGTGTATTTCTCTGTCTTCTCATTTTGCTTATCTTACTGTGTTTGGGGTCACCTTTTTGCAGGCTAGAAGTTCATAGTTCCCATTGTTTTTGGTGTCTGCCTCCAGTATGTATGGATAGCTCAGTGGGTTTTGTAGGGTTCCTGTTGGAGGGGACTGGTGCCTTTCTTCTGGTCAATGAGGCTAGATCTTTTCTTTCTGGTCAACAAGACTGCATCCAATGGTGTGTTTTGGATGTCTGTGAACTTAAGATTTTAGGCAGCCTCTCTGCTAATGGGTGGGGTTGTGTTCCTGTGTTGCTAGTTGTATGGCATGGGGTGTCCAGCACTGTAGCTTTCTGGTCGTTGAGTAAAGCTGGGTCTTAGTGTTGAGATGGAGATCTCTGGGAGAACTCTTGTTGATTGATATTATGTCAGGCCAGAAGGTCTCTGGTGGTCCAATGTCCCGAACTCAGATCTCCCACCTCAGAGTCTCATGCCTGACAACCAGCCAGAGCACCGAGACCCTGTCAGACACGTGGCTCACTCTGGGCTTCTATATCTATGATGTGGCTCTGGAGAGCATGGGCTAATTTTCCAGAAATTGTCCAAAGAGAAACACGAGGGCGCCAAGTGTCTTGCAAATGCAAAACCAGTGCGGCGGCTGCCCTGTCATCCAGGACAACCAGAAACCTCCCCAAGATGAGTGAGGTGAAACTGAAGACTAATTGCGAGCCACCATGCTCATGGAAAAGAACCTGAACAAGGCCCCTGTGGACCTGCATGCCCTGGATTCTGCCCCCCGCAGACCCCCACCACTGTGACTCCTGGGAGAGCCCCTTCCTGGTGGAGCAGGTTAAACTCATTCATAAGAGGGATGACCCTTGATCTCCTCCTTGGTTTTGTTGGTGCAGGTCCTCCACTAGCTTCCTCCTCTCACAGGCTGAGAGGGCGTACAGCCTGCACAGCTGAGCCAGCTGCAGCAGTCGCCACTGCCTTCCATTCATAGCAATTCTTTTTTAAAATTTTTATTTAGTCCACAAAATTATTTTTTTGTTTCATGTATTATGGTTTGGGACTTTTCTAGGAATCTTTGCCCCGGCCCAAATCAAAATTTTATTTCCAAAATTTTGTTTATTTAATTAATTTTATTGGAGTATAGGTGCTTTACAATGTTCTGTTACATTCTGCTGTACAGCAAAGTGAATCAGTTATACATATACAGATATCCCGTTTTTTGGATTTCTTTCCCATTTAGGTCACCACAGTGCATTAAGTAGAGTTCCCTGTGCTACACATTATGTTCTTGTTAGTTATCTATTTAACACATAGTATAAATAGTGTATATGTGTCAATCCCAATCTCCCAATTCCTTGCCCCCACCTCCCTTTCCCCTTGGTATTCATACATTTGTTCCCTACATAAGTGTTTCTATTCCTGCTTTGTAAATAACATTGTCTATACCATCTTTTTAGGTTCCACATATCTGCGAAGATATACAATATTTGATTTTCACTTTCTGACTTACGTCATTCTGTATGACAGTCTCTAGATTCATCCACATCTCTACAAATGACCCAATTTCATACCTTTTTATGGCTGTGTAATATTCCACTGTATATATGTACCACATCTACTTTATCCATTTCTCTGTTTATGGACACTTAGGTTGCTTCCATGTCCTGGCTATTGTAAATAGTGCTGAAATAAACATTGAGGTGCACATGACTTTTTGAATTATGGTTTTCTCATGGTATACGCTAAGTACTGGGATTGCTGGGTCATAAGGTAGTTCTATTTTTATATTTTTTTAAGGAACCTTCATACTGTTTTCCATAGTGCCTGTATCAATTTATATTCCCATCAAAAGTGCATGAAGGTTGCATTTCCTCCACACCCTAATCCAGCTTTTTTTTTTCTAGATGTTTTAATGATGGCCATTCTGACTGAGGTGAGGTGATATCTCATTTTAGTTTTGATTTGCATTTCTCTAATAATTAGTGATGGTAAGCATCTTTTCATATGTTTGTTTGCCCTCTGTATGTCTTCTTTGTAGAAATGTCTTATTAGATATTCCACCAATTTTTTATTGGGCTGTTTGTGTTTTTCATATTGAGCTACATGAGCTGTTTATATATTTAGAAATTAATCCTTTGTCAGTTGCTTCCCCTGCAAATGTTTTCTCCCATTCTGAGCATTGTATTTTTGTCTTGTCTATGCTTTCCTTTTCTGTGAAAAAGGTTTTAAGTTTAAGTAGGTCCCATTTATTTATTTTTGTTTTTATTTTCATTATACTAGGAGGTGTTACAAAAAAGAACTTGCTGCAATTTATTTCAAAAATTGTTCTGCCTATGTTTTCCCCCTACCATTACACTTAAGGTAACTAGAGAATGAAGAACGAACTAAACCCAAAGTTAACAGAAGGAAAGGAATCATAAAGATAAGATTAAAAATAAATGAAAAAGAAATGAAGGAAATGGTAGCAAAGATCAAAAAAAAATAAAAGATGGTTCTTTGAGAGGATAAACAAAATTGGTAAAACATTAGTGAGACTCATCAATGAAAAAAAGGGGGGAGAAACAAAATCAATAGAATTAGAAATAAAAACGGGGAAGTAACAACTGACACTGCACAAATACAAAGGATCATGAGAGATTACTACAAGCAACTATATGCCAATAAAATGGACAACCTGGAAGAAATGCACACATTCTTAAAAAAGCACAATCTTCTGAGAATGAACCACAAAGAAATAGAAAATATAAACAGACGAATCACAAGCACTGAACTTGAAATTGTGATGAAAAATTTTCCAACAAACGAAAGCCAAGGACCAGATGGATTCACAGGTGAATTCTAACAAATATTTAGAGAAGAACTAACAACTATACTTCTCAAACTCTTCCTAAATATATCAGAGTGAAGAACACTCCCAAACTCATTCTATAAGGCCAGCATCACCCTGATACCAGAACCAGACAAAGATGTCACAAAAAAAGAAAACTACAGGCCAATATCACTGATAAACATAGACGCAAAAATCCTCAACAAAATACTAGCACACAGAATCCAACAGCACATTAAAAGGATCATACAACATGATCAATTGGGGTTTATTCCAGGAATGCAAGGATTCTTCAATATACACAAATCAATCAAGGTGATACACCATATTAAAAAACTGAAGGAGAAAAATCATATGATCATTTCAATAGATGAAGAAAAAGATTTCAACACCCATTTTTGATAAAAACACTCCAGAAAGTAGTCATACAGGGAACTTAACTCAAAATAAAAAAGGTCATAGGTGACAAACCCACAGCCAATATCATTATCAATGGTGGAAAACTGAAACCATTTCCACTAAGATCAGGAACAAGACAAGGTGGCTCATTCTCACCACTGTTATTCAACATAGCATTGGAAGTGTGAGCCAAAGCAATCCAAGAAGAAAAAGAAATAAAAGGAAATCAAATGGGAAAAGAAGAATTAAACTGTCACTGTTTGCAGATGACATGATACTATACATAGAGAATCCTAAAGATGCTACCAAAAAAATATTAGGGCTAATCAATGAATTTTGTAAAGTAGCAGGATACAAAATTAATGCACAGAAGTCTCTGGTATTCCTATACACTAATGATGAGAAATCTGAAAGATAAATTAAGGAAACACTCCCATGTACCATTGCAATTATAAGAATAAAATACCTAGAAATAAACCTAACTAAGAGACAAAAGACTTGCATGCAGAAAACTATAAGACACTGATGAAAGAAATTAAAGTTGATACAAAGAGATGGAGAGAAATACCATGATCTTGGAATGGAAGAATCATAATTATGAAAATGACTCTACTACCCAAAGCAATCTACAGATTCAATGTAATCTCTATCAAGCTACCAATGGCATTTTTCACAGAACTAGAACAAAAAAATTTACAATTTGTATGGAAACATAAAAGACCCTGGCTAGCCAAAGGAATGTTGAAAAGAAACATGAAGCTATAAGAATCAGGCTCCTTGACTTCAGACTAAACTATAAAGCTACAGTAATCAAGACAGTATGGTACTGGCATAAAAACAGAAATACAGATCAATGGAACAGGATAGAAAGCCCAGAGGTAAACCCATGCACATATGGTCACCTTATTTTTGATAAAGGAGGCAAGAATATACAATGGAGAAAAGACAGCCACTTTAATAAGTGGTGCTGGGAAAACTGGACAGCTATATGTAAAAGAATAAACTCAGAACACTCCCTAACACCATAGACAAAAATAAACTCAAAATGGATTAAAGACCTAAATGTAAGACCAAATACTATAAAACTCTTAGAGGGAAACATAGGCAGAACACTCTATGACATAAATCACAGCAAGATCCTTTTTGACCCACCTCCTAGAGAAATGGAAATAAAAACAAAAATAAACAAATGAGACCTAATGAAACTTCAAAGCCTTTGCACAGCAAAGGAGACCATCAACAATACAAAAAGACAACCATCAGAGTGGGAGAAAATATTTGCAAATGAATTAACTGACAAAGGATTAATCTCCAAAATTTACAAGCAGCTCATGCAGCTCAATATCAAAAAACAAACAACCCAATTCAAGAATGGGCAGAAGACCTAAATAGACATTTCTCCAATCAACATATACAGATGGCCAACACACACATGAAAGGATGCTCAACATCACTAATAATTAGAGAAATGCAAATGAAAACTACAATGAGGTATCACCTCACACCGGTTAGAATGGCCATCATTAAAAAAATCTAGAAGCAGTAAATGCTGGAGAGGGTGTGGAGAAAAGGGAACCCTCTTGCACTATTGGTGAGAATGTAAATTGTTACAGCCACTGTGGAGAACAGTATGGAGGTTCCTTAAAAATCTAAAAATAGAACTACCATATGACCCAGCAATCACACAACTGGGCATATACTCTGAGAAAACCCTAACACAAAGAGAGTCATGTACCACAATGTTCATTGCAGCACTATTTACAATAGCCAGGATGTGGAAGCAACCTAAGTGTCCATTGACAGATGAATGGATAAAGAAGATATGGCACATATATACAATGGGATATTACTCAGCAAATAAGATGAATATTTTTCATTTAAAAAGAAATGAAATTGAGTTATCTGTAGTGAATTGAATGGACTTAGAGACTTTCATACTCAGTGAAGTAAGTCAGAAAGTGAAAAAGAAATACCGTACCCTAATACATATATATGGATTCTTAAAAATATATAAATAAAAAACCGTTCTGAAGAACCCTGGGGCAGCACAGGAATGAAGACTCATACTTATAGAATGTACTTGAGGACACCGGTAGGGGGAAGGGTAGGCTGGGAGGAAGTGAGAGAGTGACATGGATATATATACACTACCAAATGTAAAATAGATAGCTAGTGGTAAGCAGCCACATAGCACAAAGGGATCAGCTCAGGGTTTTGTGACCACCTAGAGGGCTGGGATAGGGTGGGTGTTAGGGAGATGCAAGAGGGAGGGGATATGGGGATATATGTATACATATAGTTGATTCACTTTGTTATACAGCAGAAACAAACACAAAAATGTAAATCTATTATACCTCAATAAAGATGTTTTAAAAATACAATGGAATTCAAATTGTCTATACTGTGTAAACCATTATGCCTAGTATACATTAAAAATTGGTAAGCATGGAGAGAGGGGAAGATGGCGGGAGAGTAAGACACGGAGATCAACTTCCTCCCCACAGATACGCCAGAAATACATCTATACGTGGAACAACTCCTACAAAACACCCAGTGAATGCTGGCAGAAGACCTCAGACTTCCAAAAAGGCAAGAAACTCCCAACGTACCTGGGTAGGGCAAAAGAAAAAAGATAAAACAGAGGCAAAAGAATAGGGACGCAACCTGCACCAGTGGGAGGGAGCTGTGAAGGAGGAAAGGTTTCCACACACTAGAAAGCCCCTTCACTGTCGGTGAATGTGGGTGGTGGAGGGGGCAAGCTTTGGAGCCACAGAGTAGAGCACAGAAACAGTAGGGCGGAGGGCAAAGTGGAGAGATTCCCACACAGAGGATCCATGCCGACTGGCACTCACCAGCCCGAGAGGCTTCTCTGCTCAACCGCTGGGGCGGGCGGGGGCTGGGAGTTGAGGCTATGGCTTCGGTCGGTTTGCAGGGAGAGGACTGGTGGTGTAAACACAGCCTGAAAGGGGTAGTGCACTATGGCTAGCTGGGAGGGTGTCCGGGGAAAAGTCTGGACCTGCCAAAGAGGCAAGAGACTTTTTCTTCCCTCTTTGTTTCCTGGTGCACGAGGAGAGGAGATTAAGAGTGATGCTTAAAGGAGCTCCAGAGATGGGCGCGAGCTGTGGCTAACAGCACGGATCCCAGAGACGGGCATGAGACTGTAACGCTGCTGCTGCCACCACCAAGAAGCCTGTGTGTGAACACAGGTCACTCTCCACACCTCCCTTCCAGGGAGCCTTTGCAGCCCGCCACTGCCAAGGTCCCGGGATCCAGGGACAACTTCTCCAGGACAATGCACAGTGTGCCTCAGACTGGTGCAGCATCCCGCATGCCTCTGCCACAGCAGGCTCACCCCGCATTCCGTGCCCCTCCGTCCCCCCGGCCTGAGAGAGCTGGAGCCCCTGAATCAGCGGCTCCTTTAACCCCGTCCTATCTGAGCAAAGAACAGACGCCCTCCAGCGACCTACATGCAGAGGCGGGGCTAAATCCAAAGCTGAACCCTGGGGAGCTGTGTAAACAAAGAAGAGAAAGGGAAATTTCTCCCAGAAGCCTCAGGAGCAGTGGTTTAAAACTCCACAATCAATTTGATGTATCCTACATCAGTGGAACACCTGAATAGAAAACGAATCATCCCAAATTGAGTAGGTGAACTTTGAGAGCAAGATTTATGATTTTTTCCCCTTTTCCTCTTTTTATGAGTGCCTATGTGTATGCTTCTGTGGAAGATTTTGTCTGTATAGCTTTGCTTTCACCATTTGTCCTAGGGTTCTCTCCATCCTTTTTTTTTTAATTAAAAAATTCTTTTTCTTAATAATTATTTTTCATTCTGATAACTTTTATTTTATTTTATTTTATCCTCTTTCTTTCTACTTTTTCTCCATTTTATTCTGAGCTGTGTGGAAGAAAGCCTCTTGGTGCTGCAGCAGAGTCAGTGCTATGCCTCTGATGTGGGAGAGCCAACCTCAGGACACTGGTCCAAAAGAGACCTCCCAACTCCACGTAATATCAAATGGCAAAAATCTCCCAGAGATCTCCATCTCAACACCAACACCCAGCTTCACTCAACGACCAACAAGCTACAGTGCTGGACACCCTGTGCCAAACAACTACCAAGACAGGAACACACCACACCCATTACAGAGAGGCTGCCTAAAATCATAATAAGGGCACAGATACCCAAAAAAACAAAACCAGACGTGGACCTGCCCACCAGAAAGGCAAGATCTAGCCTCAATCACCAGAACACTGGCACTAGTCCCCTCCACCAGGAAGCCTACAAAACCCACTGAACCAACTTTAGCCACTGGGGACAGACACCAAAAACAACAGGAACTATGAACCTGCAGCCTGAAAAAAGGAGACCCCAAACACAGTAAGATAAGCAAACTGAGAAGACAGAACAACACAAAACAGATGAAGGAGCAAGATAAAAACCCACCAGACCTAACAAATGAAGAGGAAATAGGCAGTCTACCTGAAAAAGAATTCACAATAATGATAATAATGATCCAAAATCTTGGAAATAGAATAGAGAAAATGCAAGAAACATTTAACAAGGACCTAGAAGAACTAAAGAGGAAACAAGAAATGGTGAACAACACAATAAATGAAATTAAAAATACTCTAGAAGGGATCAATAGCAGAATAACTGAGGCAGAAGAATGGATAAGTGACCTGGAAGACAAAATAGTGGAAATAACTACTGCAGAGCAGAATAAAGAAAAAAGAATGAAAAGAACTGAGGACAGTCTCAGACACCTCTGGGACAACATTAAATGCACCAACATTCGAATTATAGGGGTTCTGGAAGAAGAAGAGGAGAAGAAAGGGACTGAGAAAATATTTGAAGAGGTTATAGATGGAAACTTCCCTAATATAGGAAAGGAAATAGGTAATTAAGTCCAGGAAGCACAGAGAGTTCCATACAGGATAAATCCAAGGAGAAACATGCCAAGACACATATTAATCAAACTATCAAAAATTAAATACAAAGAAAACATATTAAAAGCAGCAAGGGCAAAACAACAAATAACACACAGGGAATCCCCATAAGGTTAACAACTGAACTTTCAGCAGAAACTCTGCAAGCCAGAAGGGACTGACAGGACATATTTAAAGAGATTAAGGAGAAAAACTTACAACCAAGTTTACTCTACCCAACAAGGACCTCATTCAGGTTTAATGGAGAAACTAAAACATTTACAGACAAGCGAACTGACAGAGTTTGGCACCACCAACCCAGCTTTACAACAAATGCTAAAGGAACTTCTCTAGACAAGAAACACAAGTGAAGGAAAAGACCTACAATAACAAACCCAAAACAATTAAGAAAGTGGGAATAGGAACATACATATTGATAATTGCCTTAAATGTAAATGGAATAAATGCTCCCACCAGAAGACACAGACAGGCTGAATGGATACAAAAACAAGACCCATATATATACTGTCTACCAGAGACCCACTTCAGACCTAGGGACACATACAGACTGAAAGTGAGGGAATGGAATAAGATATTCCATGCAAATGGAAACCAAAAGAAAGTCAGTGTAGCAATTCTCATATCAGACAAAATATACTTTAAAATAAAAACTATTATAAGAGACAAAGAAGGACAGTACATAATGATCATGGATCGATCCGCGAAGAAGATATAACACTTGTAAATATTTATGCACCCAACATAGGAACACCTCAATACATAAGGAAAATACTAACAGCCATAAATGGGAAAATTGACAGTAACATATTCATAGCAGGGGAATTTTACACCCCACTCTCACCCATGGACAGATCATCCAAAATGAAAATAAATAAGGAAACTCAAGCTTTAAATGATACATTAAAAAAGATGGACTTAATTGATATTTATTGGACATTCCTTCCAGAAACAACAGAATACACATTTTTCTCAGGTGCTCATGGAACATTCTCCAGGATAGATCATATCTTGGGTCATAAATCAGGCCTTAGTAAATTTAAGAAAATTGAAACTGTAACAACTATCTTTTCAAACCACAATGCTATGAGACTAGATATCAATTACAGGAAAAGATCTGTAAAAAATACAAACACATGGAGGCTAAACAATACACTACTTAATAATGAAGTGATCACTGAAGAAATCAAAGAGGAAATAAAAAAATACCGAGAAACAAATGACAATGGAGACACAACGATCCAAAACTTATGAGATGCAGCAAAAGCAGTACTAAGAGGGAAGTTTATAGCAATGCAATCCTACCTTAAGAAACAGGAAACATCTCGAATAAAAAACCTAAACTTGGGGCTTCCCTGGTGGCGCAGTGGTTGAGAGTCCGCCTGCCGTTGCAGGGGACATGGGTTCGTGCCCCGGTCTGGGAGGATCCCGCATGCCGCGGAGCGGCTGGGCCTGTGAGCCATGGCCGCTGAGCCTGCCCGTCTGGAGCCTGTGCTCCGCGATGGGAGAGGCCACAGCGGTGAGAGGCCCGCGTACCGCAAAAAAAAAAAAAAAAAAAAAAAAAAAACCTAAACTTGAACCAAAAGCAGTTAGAGAAAGAAGAACAAAGAAAACCCAAAGTTAGCAGAAAGAAAGAAATCATAAAGATCATCAGAAATAAATGAAATACAAATGAAGGAAACGATAGCAAAGATCAATAAAACTTAAAGATGGTTGTTTGAGAAGATAAACAAAATTAATAAACCATTAGGCAGACTCATCAAGGAAAAAAGCGAGAAGACTCAAATCAATAGAATTAGAAATGAAAAAGGAGAAGTAACAACTGACACTGCAGAAATACAAAAGATCATGGAGAGATTATTACAAGCAATTCTATGCCAATAAAATGGACAACCTGGAAGAAATGGACAGTCTTAGAAGTGCACAACTTGCCAAGACTGAATCAGGAAGAAATATAAAATATGAACAGGCCAATCACAAGCACTGAAATTGAAACTGTGATTAAAAATCTTCCAACAGGTCTTCCCTGTTGGCACAGTGGTTTAGAGTCTGCCTGCCGATGCAAGGGACACGGGTTCGTGCTCCAGTCCTGGAAGATCCCACATGCCGTGGAGCAGCTGGGCCCATGAGCCATGGCTGCTGATCCTGTGCATCCGGAGCCTTTGCTCCACAACGGAAGAGGCCACAGCAGTGAGAGGCCCATGTATCGCAAAAAAAATAAATAAATAAATAAAAATCTTCCAACAAACAAAACCCTGGACCTCATGGCTTCACAGGCAAATTCTATCAAACATTTAGAGAAGAGTTAACACCTATCCTTCTCAAACTCTTCCAAAATATAGCAGAGGGAGGAACACTCCCAAACTCAAGCTACGATGCCACCATCACCCTGATACCAAAACCAGACAAGGTTGTCACAAAGAAATAAAACTACAGGCCAATATCACTGATGAAAATAGATGCAAAAATCCTCAACAAAATACTAGCAAACAGAATCTAACAGCACATTAAAAGCATCATACACCATGATCAAGTTGTGGTTTATTCCAGGAATGTAAGGATTCTTCAATATTCACAAATCAATCAATGTGATACACCATTTAAACAAATTGAAGAAGAAAAAACATATGATCATCTCAATAGATGCAGAGAGCGCTTTTGACAAAATTCAGCACCCATTTATGATACCCTGCAGAAAGTTTGCATACAGGGAACTTTCCTCAACATAATAAAGGCCATATATGAGAAGCCAACATCATCCTCAATGGTGAACAACTGAAACCATTTCCACTAAGATAAGGAGCACGACAAGGTTGCCCACTCTCACCACTCTTATTCAACATACTTTTGGAAGATTTAGCCACAGCAATCAGAGAAGCAAAGGAAATAAAATAATCCAAATCTAAAAGAAGAAGTAAAGCTGTAACTGTTTACAGATGACATGATACTATACATAGAGAATCCTAAAGATGCTACCAGAAAACTACTAGAGCTAATCAATGAATTTGGTAAAGTAGTAGGATACAAAATTAATGCACAGAAATATCTGGCATTCCTATACACTAATGATGAAAAATCTGAAAGTGAAATTAAGAAAACACTCCCATTTACCATTGCAACAAAACAATCAAATATCTCGGAATAAAATTACCTAAGGAGACAAAAGACCTCTATGCAGAAAATTATAAGACACTGATGAAAGAAATTAAACATGATACAAATAGATGGAGAAATATACCATGTTCTTGGATTGGAAGATTCAACATTGTAAAAATGACTCTACTACCCAAAACAATCTACAGATTGAATGCAATCCCTATCAAATTACCACTGACATTTTTCACAGAATTAGAACAAAAAATTTCACAATTTATATGGGAACACAAAAGACCCCGAAGAGCCAAAGCATTCTTGAGAAAGGAAAACAGAGCTGGAGGAATCAGGTTCCCTGACTTCAGACTATACTGCAAGGTTACAGTAATCAAGACAGTATGGTACTGGCACAAAAGCAGAAATATAGATCAATGGAATAAGATGGACAGCCCCGAGATAAACACATGCACATATGGTCACCTTACCTTTGATAAAGGAGGCAGGAATGTACAGTGGAGAAAGACAGCCTCTTCAATAAGTGGTGCTGGGAAAACTGAACAGGTACATGTAAAAGTATGAGATTAGAACACTCCCTAACACCATACACAAAAATAAGCTCAAAATGGATTAAAGACCTAAATGTAAGGCCAGAAACTATCAAACTCTTAGAGGAAAACATAGGCAGAACACTCTATGACATAAATCACAGCAAGATCCTTTGAGACCCACCTCCTAGTGAAATGGAAATAAAAACAAAAATATACAAATGGGACCTAATGAAACTTCGAAGCTTTTGCACAGCAAAGGACACCATAATCAAGACCAAAAGATAATGTTCAGAATGGGAGAAAATATTTGCAAATGAAGCAATTGACAAAGGATTAATCTCCAAAATTTACAAGCAGCTCAATAAAAAAACACAAAAAACCCAATCCAAAAACGGGCAGAAGACCTAAACAGACATTTCTCCAAAGAAGATATACAGATTGCCATCAAACACATGAAAGAATGCTCAACATCATTAATCTTTAGAGAAATGCAAATCAAAACTACAATGAAATATCATCTCACACCAGTCAGAATGGCCATCATCAAAAAATCTAGAAACAATAAATACTGGAGAGGGTGTGGAGAAAAGGGAACACTCTTGCACTGCTGGTGGGAATGTGGATTGGTTCAGCCACTATGGAGAACAGCATGGAAGCTCCTTAAAATGTTGCAAATAGAACTACCATATGACCCAGCAATCCCACTACTGGGCATATACCCTGAGAAAACCATAATTCAAAAAGAGTCATGTACCAAAATGTTCATTGCAGCTCTGTTTACAATAACTAGGAGATCGAAGCAACCTGAATGTTCATCATCAGATGAATGGATAAAGAAGATGTGGCACATATATACAATGGAATATTACTCAGCCATATAAAGAAACTAAATTGGGTTATTTGTAGTGAGGTGGATTGACCTAGAGTCTGTCATACAGAGTGAAGTAAGTCAGAAAGAGAAAGACAAATACCGTATGCTAACACATATATATGGAATCTAAGAAAAGAAAAATGTCATGAAGAACCTAGGGTAAAGATGGGAATAAAAACACAGACCTACTAGAGAATGGAGTTGAGGATATGGGGAGGGGGAAGAGTAAGCTGTGACAAAGTGAGAGAGTGGCATGGACAGATATACACTACCAAACATAAAATAGATAGCTAGTGGGAAGCATTCTCATAGCACAGGGAGATCAGCTCGCTGCTTTGTGACCACCTAGAAGGGTGGGATAGGGAGTTTGGGAGGGAGAGAGACGCCAGAAGGAAGAGATATGGGAACATATGTATATGTATAACTGATTCAATTAGTTATGAAGCAGAAACTGACACACCATTGTAAAGCAATTATACTCCAATAAAGATGTAAAAAAATAAAAATTAGTAGGCATGCAGTGAAGCATTAATATGGTGATGCTGCACATTTGGGGATTAATGGACACATTGTTTTCAGGTGTAGATAAAATGGTGACACAGATAGACTATATAAGAATCCAAAAATTAAGTATTAATGTTAAAGAATGCCAAAAAATCGAATTCCTATAGACTATGTCCCCTAGGCAAAACATAGTTATACTGGAAAATGTGATAAAAAAAATTATAAAGGAAATTAGAAAAATGTGAATTGCATAAAACTATAGCATGCCAACTCGGGGGCTGCATGTTAAGTATTTTTAGAGAAAAATTCTTGCTTTAAATTCATATATTACAAAAGGAGAACGTTGTTAAATCAATAATCAACATTTAAAAATGGGTGGAAGACCTAAATAGACATTTCTTCAAGAAGATTTACAGATGGCCAACAAACACATGAAAAGATGCTCAACATCACTAATTATTAACAAAATGCAAATCAAGACTACAATGAGGTTCTCACACTGGTCAGAATGGCCATCAACAAAATATTTACAAACAATAAATGCTAGAGAGGGTGTGGAGAAAATGATCCCTTATACACCGCTTGTGGGAATGTAAATTGATACAGCCACTGTGGAAAACAGTATGGACGTTCCTTAAAATACTAAAAATAGAACTACCATATGACCCAGCAACCCTACTACTAGGCATATACCCAGAGAAAACCATAATTCAAAAAGACGCATGCACCCCAGTGTTCATAGCAGCACTTCCAGGACATGGAAGCAAGTTAAATGTCCATCGACAGAGGAATGGATAGAGATTATTCTTCTTTGGACTCCACAGTTTTCTTAAAGCCAATAATTACTGACCGCTATAATTTTGCTGTGGAAATTCATGCATCCACATCAATATTGTATATTGGTGCTTGAATAAAAAAATAAGCAAGTGGCTCATATACAGTCACTGATGGGTATGTGTTTATGTGTGTATCTGTGCTTTAAAATTAATGGTGATGTCACTGAGCATTCCCCATATAAAATAAGAGCAGGGTAAACGGTCATTGTAATTACAGTGTTCTACTACTGGTATACCTGCGGAATCTCACAGAGCTTCTGGTATCATTTTGGGTGTCAAAATCAATAACAGCTTCCTGTCCTTAAAATAATAAATGTGACCCATAAGGTGAAATAACTTTACCTCAAGCTACTGTGATACTGCCTAGAATATGAAAATGTCTATGTCTTTGATTCTTATATGACTATACGACTATATGCTTACGTGATTATAGAATTTTAAAAAATCATAAAGTCATATTGTAACACTCCAAATTATATAAAATGAGTCAGTAATATACATATCTTGGCATTTTTATAAAAACTAGTTGGAATATATGCAAAATATCTTTTTAAAGATATATAAATTTATCATTTAAGTTCTTTTTATCATAAGGTTACTGAACCCTCTCCAAGATCAATTATTTTCTAATAATTGCTAGCAAACTCTTTCTAGATTCTACTGATTTTCTTCCAAATAGAAAGAAACAATTAGAAAAACAGAGCTGACAGTTTTCAGTGTTTTACCTAGAACGAATTTGAAAAATGTGCAGCCTTAAAAAGGAAATGTAAATATAATTACTTTCAGAAGTGGACACTACTAATCACGAAGCTCTGCCAAACACACAATCTTTCTCTTTATTTTTTTATATCGATAATTTATTCGTGTTCCAAAAAATCCATTAATCATTTTAGAAATATCAAATGTGATGAGACAATCCATGTTTAAGTTTGGCTTAAAGCTGTGAATGATTTGTTACTTAAAAATACTATTCCATATACTACCCTACAGGGAAAATATTTGTCATGACATATTATAGCAATAATAGAGCCAATTCTTAATTATCCATAAAAGGAAGATGCCAAAGAAAGGAAAATCTAATACAGAGGATAATTCAAAGCAGCAAATTCATTTGATTGTGAAAGATGTTATATAATTTTAAGATAATTTTCCTTTCTAACTGCTTTGCTTAAACTATAACATGCTCCCAAATTTCAATTTTCTGAGCAAAAGCAGACTTAATTTCTCCCTATTCTAATCCATCCTGCAAATGACCAATAGATTTACCTTTCATAAACAGTGTTTTGATCACAAGACTCTTAGACCTGTAAAATAAAATATTAACACTTTACCCTGAACCTCCTGATGTTCTACAGCTGGATCCCACTGACCTTTCCTGCCACGTCATCTAGAAGTCTCTAATGGATGAACCCTTTTCTTAAGAGGAAAAAACAGCACGCTCAGTGTCCAGAAGATATTTTATGAAGGTGGTCAGGCAATGAGTTATAGGGCAAAGAACATGCACACCTACGTTCAGATTTTGGTGTAATGCTTACTAGCTGTGTCAAAGTGGCCAAATTGCCTAGTCTTTCTGTTCCTCATTTGTCTCACCATGTTCTTTGAGCAGAAACTATATTATAAGCATTTTGTGTGTATTTGTTGATTGCTTAATTCATTAAACGTAGTTAAATATATCCTAGGCCACCTGAGTTAGCTTGAGATATAAGTTTGCCAAAGAGAATTTAGAGTGGCAAATAACAGAAAAGGTCTAATTAAGAGTTGACATCAGTTATAATTCAGTAATAGTAACTGGAGAAGTTTCTAAGAGCCTGTACTCTAATTATTTACACACATGGATTCTCAGAGTACCACTCACTCACATTTCTGGCAAGTGCCCTCCTTTCTTGATGCTTTCTAGAGAAAATGCAACTATCATTTGAATACTTAAGGGACATTTCTTTCTTTGTGATATTTTGCTTAAACTAGGGAGGAAGGAGAGAAATATATGTTTAAATAATGTTACAAGTAAAATACAAGTTAGGAGCATTATAGAAGATAAATATTGCTTCAGAGGTTCTAGCCAATGAATTAACCCCATTCAAATCTTATGCAGCCCAAAAACAGATAAAGCACAGAGATTTTGGTGGTATTAATTTTCTTACAATAGTGAAATTTTATGATCAATTAAATCTAATGTTAAATTACTTATTATAGACAATTGTGCACTGCAATGATTCACTGGATATAGGTCAAGTCTACACAAGGTTAAACAAGTGTTTCTTTGGGTATTGGTGATCTTTTTCAGGAAAACTTGTTTCTGCTACTTTACAAAATGGGGAAGGAGAGAGTTTAAATGTATCACTAGAATAAATCAAACCATATCAATTAGCTGCAAGTGAGATATCGGTCTCTCCATCAGCTATAAATTTGTTTCAACTGTAGGCATTAAGGATCTAAGCAAGGCTAGGCTGAGTACTATTTGGGGGGAAGAACAAATCCCTGGACTCAAGATATTAAGAACCTTGATGGTGGAAAAAAGATAGAGAGGTTTGGAATTTTGTAAAAACAACTCACAAAAGAAAACATTGTAAAGTAAGTTAGTGTTGATACCAGAAAAATCTTCAAGGAACTGTCCTTTAAAAGCTGATTAGGATTTCAGTTAGGTAAAGGTGAAGTGTGAGGCTTTTCCAAATTTAGTCAATAACAGGAACAAAATGGCAATTTATAAAGTATACAGGTAGAAATGCATGGTGCACATTCAGCAAACAATTGTTTAATCTCATTTGGTGCAAAAAGAGGCAATAAAGCTAGAGACAAAATTTGAATACGTGGTAAATGCAGTGGTGTATTGGAACTGGTTCACACTAGTTTGCCAGAGGTGACTATTAGCATCTCTTTTCATGTCTGCATTCAGTGACATCATATTGTTAGCTTGAAACTGGCCATAGTAGAAGAATTTACACCACAGAATTTGGCAAATGCTCCAAATCAGCACTGTTTGTTATTTATTTATTGAGAGCCAGTTGACGAACCCTTTTCAGGACACTACTGTGTTTAAGAATTACAATGCCAGGGTCAGGAAAATATATATCTTAGGAAACAAGTGTGAGGCATTGGAGAATTTTAGCAGACAAATGATATAAAATGTGATATATCACAAATGATATAATTTCCCTAGAGCTGGAAGTTAAACCCACAGACATGGACAGGATTTTTAAGCGAGAAAATATTTACAGAAAAAAGTTCTGAGGAAAGAATGTTAGGGAACATCTAAATTTGGAGGAGGGAAAGAAGCTGACCAATGAAATAAAGAAAAAAAGTAGCCAGAATGGAAAGAATGTCAGGATAGAGCCAAGTCATAGAAGAAAGAAGGCAGTTTCAAGAATGAAGTGCTACTGGTGAAAAAAAGACGTTAGCTTCCAAATTTCAGATTTATAAAAGGCCCTGATGGGGAAAATAGGCAAAATGACATGCTTTGGGTTATGTACACTACTAGGTTTCTGTACGTTTACTACATAACACATAGTTCTACAATTATATTGAGAAACAAAAGATCAAGTGTACAATGGGTTTTCCTAGAATGTCATTAAGGCCTATAATAATTTTATTTTAAATACCAATTCATATGTAAAAGAAAAGGAAGAAGAGAGTAAAAACTTAATGATTCAGTGCCACCATTTTAAACACCATGCATTAAAAACGGTGTTGCTTTGGTTTTACAGTGACATAATTCTTACTATCACATGCTCTACTACTGACAAAATGCCCTTACCCAACCTTTTTAAAGACCTATAATTGACATCTAAAATGTGTACAGTGCAAAGTACTTTCAAAAACATCATTTCATTTAAATTTTCTAATAACACAGTGATTATTCCTGTTTCACCAATGAGGTAAACAAGGTTGAGAAATGTTAAACGATTTATCCAATGTCACACATCAGACAAATGAAGAGTGTGGGGCTAGAACCCAGGCCTTCTGATTCCAAGTCAAGAATTATTTTTCCTACAATATGCTGTTTCACATCTTCCCCTCGTCTTAGTACTTATTAAATTGCAGAGGCATGCTCCTTAATTGAATTAACACCTAAACTTAATGATTTGGTACAGTGTCTTGATATACTAGGAATGACTAAGACATAGTGAATAAGAATGTGTCCAATGACTTGTGTATGAGACCTAGTTCTTCTTGCGTGTGACTTTGGGCAAGAAATTTTACTTCCCTGGGCCTCAGTTTCCTCATATGTAAATGAGAAATATAATGTGAAGATTTAATGAGACAATCCATGCAAAGCACTTATAACAATACATAGCACATAATAAGTTCTTAATAAGTGCTATATACATTAGCACTCCCCTTTTCTGAGGGCGATACATTTCAAGACCTCCAGTGGATGCCTGAAACCGCAGATAGTACTGAACTCCATATATACTGTTTTTTTACATACCCATGATAAAGTTTAATTTATAAATTGGGCACAGTAATAGACTAACAACAATAACTAATAATAAAATAGAGCAATTATAATATATACTGTAATAAAAGTTATGTGAATATGGTCTCTCTCTCTCTCCCTTAAAATATCTTATTTTACTGTACTCACACTTCTTCTTGTGATGATGTGAGATGATAAAATGCCTATGTGATGAGATGAAATGAGGTGAATGACATCAGCATTGTGATGTAGTATTAGGCTACTATTGATCTTCTTATGATAGATCAGGGGGATCATCTGCTTCAGTTGAACTTGGGTCATCCAGCCATAACTATGTGGATGGTTGGATGTCAGGAGCAGAAGATGTTGATTGTTGGGGATCCCAGATGGAATGGAATAGGGTGGCATAAGATTTCATCATGATACTCAGAATGGCGTGTAATTTAAAACTTATGAATTGTTTATTTCTGGAATTTTCCATTTAATATTTTCAGCCTATGGTTTACTTTGGGTAACTGAAACCATGGAAAATAAAACTGCAGATAAAGGGGAACTACTGTACTTAGATTACTGCATTGTGGAAAGCAAAACCCACTTGCTGATATTCAACAGTTAATTGTGTTTTTATGTGGGCTGAGATCTTTCTGGATTGATGGCCCTCTGATAAATAAGTACTGTAACTTACTAACTGTTCCATGTAACGTGGAACAGGAAGTTTCATAGATAAATCACTGACGTGTGCTTATCATATTATATTTTGCCTTTAACTAAATGTAAATAGACCCTCCTTATAGAGTACCACCATCTAAAAAGTAGTATTTACAAGTTTTTGAAACAGCTATAACAGATGTCACGATAGTCCAAATTACATTCAGAAACAACAATAACAAGGAATAAAATTTCAAATAAAATAAGAAGCTTTTTTGTGAACATCAATACTTTAGAATGATTTAAAATCTGTTTTACAGATGCAAACAGATTTTTTTATATGCACATAATGCATTTTCAATAAATTGAATATAACCATTATAAGAAACAAAAAGGATAGTCTTTTAAAGTTATTTTTTGCAGGGCTTCCCTGGTGGCACAGTGGTTGAGAGTCTGCCTGCCGATGCAGGGGACACGGGTTCGTGCCCTGGTCCGGGAAGATCTCACATGCTGCGGAGCGGCTGGGCCCGTGAGCCATGGCTGCTGAGCCTGCGCGTCTGGAGCCTGTGCTCCGCAATGGGAGAGGCCATAGCAGTGAGAGGCCCGCGTACCGCAAAAAAAAAAAAAAAAAAAAAAAATATATATATATATATATATATATATTTTTTTTTTTTTTTTTTTTGCAAAGCTGTTTCCATAGCAAATATCATTATTTATCACTTTTGAAACCAGACCAAATGCTAACAGTGGAAATACACAAGTCTTGGCACACAATATAAAGAATGGCAATCTCTCCCATTTTCAAAAGCAGTTTTGCATCAAATTTACACATTTTTCAAGTTTTATCTCAAAGCTCAAGCACTGTTAACATATTTTTCAGAAATCATTATACTCTATTTCTAATAATTTCCTCATAGTTAAGTTGATTTTCTATAAAAGAACAAAAACAGGAAACATTAATTGCTGCCAGATACTGTTACCTGTTACTTCTTACTTGTTCATATAACAAAAAAATGGACTCAAGAGATTGAAAAAAAAAAAAACAATAGATACTTCATTTTTTTTCATTTTCTATTCCTTTATTTTGTAGTTACCCTCACATTGTGGTATCATTTGTCTTTGTTTTTCAGAGGTGCAATCTCATGTTAGTTCATGGTTGTTCATTTTTACCATATCTTTGGAACTAAGAATCTTTATGTCTCACTTTATGATAGGCAGAATAATGACCCTACTCCAAAGATGCCCAGATCCTAATTCTTAAAACCTGTGAATATGTTACCTTACAAGGCAAAAGAGAATTTGTAGATGTGATAAAGCTTAAAGACATGAGATCAGGAGACTATTCTGAGTTATTAGGATGGGCCTAGTGTAACTGCATGAGTCATTAAACACAAAGGGAGAAGAGTGGGTCAGAGAGATACAACATGAAAATATCTAAACCCACCATTCCTGGCTCTGAAGATGGAGGAAGGGGGATGTGAACTAAGGAATGCAGATGGCCTCTAGAGACTGGGAACAGCCTTCACATGATAGCCAGTGTGAACACAGGGACCTTAGTCTTACAACCACAAGGAACTGAATTCTGCCAACAATCCAAAAGACCAGGATATAGATTCTCCCCTAGAGCCTCCAGAAAGGAAAACCCACTGCCAACACCTTGATTTTAGTCTAGTAAGGGCCATACCAGACTTCCCCAACCTACTGAAATATAAGATAATAAACTTGTACTGCTTTAAGCCAGTAAGTTTGAGATATTAGGCAATGGTAGCAATAGAAAACTAACACTGTTTATAATAAACTATTATATACAGAAGTTTCTACAGATTTTGTTATAATTTTTCTTGAAAAGATGAATAAAAATAAAACTTGGTCTTCATAAGGATCATCTCTCTGTTATCTGTGACTATAAAAAATGCAGCCACCAAAAAAATGCAGCTATTCTCATTTGTTATGTGCTTCACTGAGGAAAATAAAACATAATTATTTGTTAGATCAATTAAAATATATGAAACAACAGATATTTCAAATAAAGTGGGAATCTAGTGGAGGCCTAAATGTAAAGATTTTCCTTCTTTTCTGAAATTCAAATTCAGATTACATATCTGGAAAGAGAATTTAGCTAAGTATTTTGAAAGAGAAACAGCTACACGGGCAAGATATTGAAGATATTTAATTGTGCTGATGTAAGGCTCATGAGAGATGGAAAGGAGACCTTAATAGATATGAATCTGCTTCTATTGCTTTCTTTAGGGATCAGAAATTTGCTTTTAATTGTTTATTTTACTAATAATTATGAAAGAATCCTAATAATAATTAAGGATAAATTCTATCTTTGACATTTTCATTTTTAAAACAAACAGAAAACAAACCCACCCTACATATAAATAATTTTAAATTGACAATGTAAAAAAATAGTCTCACATTTGTCAATACAATTGATTTTCAGACCAACACTGAGATGCCACATATTATTTCCTTCTTACAGATAAGGAAACTAACGCTTAGAGAGATTAACTTGTCTAATTTTTCATTGATTAATTACTTAACTAATTCATTTATATTATCAAAGGTCAAATATTTTCTAGATACATTAGCTAGTATGTTGGAAAACTGTGACAAAGGACTTAGAGCTTTTAATTCAAATATGTTTCCCACTTTGATAGTTTGCTTGTAATAATATTTTTTTTTAAGTGGGAGGTTGACATCTTAAAAAAGACTGTGTCTTCCTGACTGAATTAGCAAAATGCAGACAGATCTCTACTATTTCTATTCATTATAGAGAATTAAAAATACTCTATTTTCCCAACTATCTGGGAGCTGGCTTCCAGATTCCAGGGACTAGTAAAGCACCTTACCAATGGAAGACACTCAGAGAAAAAATATGAATGGGCGGGAAATAAACTCACCTTTCTCTCATTTCCACACCCACAGAGTAGTACAAGGTTTATGAGGATTTAGTTTTTATTTTTTATATTTTTTAAACATCTTTATTGGAGTATAATTGCTTTACAATGGTGTGTTAGTTTCTGCTTTATAACAAAGTGAATCAGCTATATGTATACATATATTCCCATATATCCTCCCTCTTGTGTCTCCCTACTACCCTCCCAATTACAACCATCTAGGTGGTCACAAAGCACCTAGTTGATCTCCCTGTGCTATGCAGCTGCTTCAAACTAGCTATTTATTTTACACTTGGTAGTATATATTAGTCCATGCCACTCTCTCACTTCATGCCAGCTTACCCTTCTCCCTACGCATGTCCTGAAGTCCATTCTCTACAACTGCATCTTTATTCCTGTCCTGCCACTAGGTTTTCCATAACCAATTTTTTAGATTCCATATATATGTGTTAGCATACAGTATTTGTTTTTCTCCTTCTGCCTTACTCCACTCTGTATGACAGACTCTCGGTTCATCCACCTCACTACAAATAACTCAATTTCGTTTCTTTTTATGGCTGAGTAATATTCCATGGTACATATGTGCAACATCTTCTTTATCCATTCACCAGTCGGACACTTAGGTTGCTTCCATTTCCTGGATATTGTAAATAGAGCTGCAATGAACATTGTGGTGCATGACTCTTTTAGAAGTATGGTTTTCTCAGGGTATATGACCAGTAGTGGGATTGTTGCATCGCATGGTAGTTCTATTTCAGTTTTTTAAGGAAACTCCATACTATTCTCCTTAGTGGCTGTAACAATTTACATTCCCACCACCAGTGCATGAGGGTTCCCTTTTTCCACACTCTCTCCAGCATTTACTGTTTGTAGATTTTTTGATGATGGCCATTCTGCCTGGTGTGAGGTAATACCTCACTGTAGTTTTGATTTGCATTTCTCTAATGATTAGTGATGTTGAGCATCATTTCATGTGTTTGTTGGCAATCTGCTCTGTATATCTTTGGAGAAATATCTATTTAGGTCTCCAGCCCATTTTTGGATTGGGTATTTAGTTATTCTTATAGTGAGTTGCATGAGCTGCTTGTAAATTTTGTAGATTAATCATTTGTCAGTTGCTTCATTTGCAAATATTTTCTCCCATTCTGAGGGTTGTCTTTTGGTCTTGTTTATAGTTTCCTTTGCTGTGCAAAAGCTTTAAAGTTTCATTAGGCCCCATTTGTTTATTTTTGTTTTTATTTCCATTTCTCTAGGACATGAGTCGAAAAGGACCTTGCTGTGATTTATGTCATAGGGTGTTCAGCCTATGTTTTCCTCTAAGAGTTTTATAATGTCTGGCCTTACATTTAGGTCTTTAATCCACTTTGAGTTTATTTTTGTGTATGCTGTTAGGGAGTGTTCTAATTTTATTCTTTTACATGTAGCTGTCCAGTTTTCCCTGCACCACTTAATGAAGAGGCTGTCTTTTCTCCATTGTATATTCTTGCCTCTTTTATCAAAAATAAGATGACCATAGGTGCATGGGTTTATTTCTGGGCTTTCTATCCTACTCCATTGATCTATATTTCTGTTTTTGTGCCAGTACCATACTTTCTGGACTACTGTAGATTTGTAGTATACTTGGAAGTCTGGAAGCCTGGTTCCTCCAGCTCTGTTTTTCTTTCTCAAGATACCTTTGGCTATTCAGGGTCTTTTGTGTTACCTTATAAATTGTGGAATTGTTTTTTATAGTTCTGTGAAAAATGCCATTGGTAGCTTGATAGGGATTACATTGAATTTGTAGATTGCTTTGGGTAGTAGAGTCATTTTCAAAATGTTGATTCTTCCACTACAAGAACATGGTATATCTCTCCATCTGTTTGTATCATCATTACTTTCATTCATCAGTGTCTTATAGTTTTCTGCATACAGTTTTTTGAGTCCTCTGGTAGGTTTATTCCTAGGTATTTTATTCTTTTTGTTGCAATGGTAAATGGGAGTGTTTTCTTAATTTCTCTTTCAGATTTTTCATCATTAGTGTATAGGAATGCAAGAGATTTCTGTGCATTCATTTTGTATCATGCTACTTTACCAGATTCATTGATTAGCTCTAGTAGTTTTCTGGTAGCATCTTTAGAATTCTCTATGTATAGTATCATGTTATCTGCAAACAGTGACAGTTTGGCTTTTTCTTTTCCTTTATGGATTCATTTTATTTCTTTTTCTTCTCTGAATCCTGTGGCTAAAACTTCCAAAAGTATGTTGAATAACAGTGGTGAGAGTGGGCAACCTTGTCTTCTTCCTGATATTAGAGGAAATGTTTTCAGTTTTTCACCATTGAAAAATATGTTGGCTCTGGTTTTGTTATCTATGGCCTTTATTATGTTGAGCTAAGTTTCCCCTATGCCTCCTTTCTGGAGTGCTTTTATCATAAACGGATGTTGAATTTTGTCAAAAGCTTTTTCTGCACCTTTTGAGATGATCATATGTTTTTTCTCCTTCAATATGCTAATATGTTGTATCACATTGATTGATTTGCATATATTGAAGCATCCTTGAATTCCTGGGATAAACCCCACTTGATCATGGAATATGCTCTTTTTAATGTGCTGTTGTATTCTGTTTCCTAGTATTTTGTTCAGGAGTTTTGCATGTATGTTCATCACTGATATTGGCCTGTAGTTTTCTTTCATTGTGACATCTTTTTCTGGTTTTCGCATCAGGGTGATGGTGGCCTCATAGAATGAGTTTGGGAGTGTTCCTCCCTCTGCCATATTTTGAAAGAGTCTGAGAACGATAGGTGTTAGCTCTTCTCTTAATGTTTGATAGAATTCGCCTGTGAAGCCATCTCGTCCTGAGCTTTTGTTTGTTGGAAGATTTTTCATCACAATCTCAATTTCAGTGCTTGTGATTGGTCTGTTTATATTTTCTGTTTCTTCCTGGTTCAGCCACAGAAGGTTGTGCTTTTCTAAGAATGTGTCCATTTCTTCCAGCTTGTCCATTTCATTGGCATATAGTTGCTTGCAGTAATCTCTCATGATCCCTTGTACTTCTGCAGTGTCAATTGTTACTTTTCTTTTCTAATTCTATTGACTTGAGTCTTCTCCCTTTTTTCTTGATGAGTCTGGCTAATGGTTTATCATTTTTTTTTGTCTTCTCAAAGAACCAGCTTTTAGTTTTATTGAAATTTGCTATTGTTTCCTTCATTTCTTTTTCATTTCTTTCTGATCTGATCTTTATGATTTCTTTATTTCTGCTAAATTTGTTTTTTTTGTTATTGTTATTCTTCTTTCTTGAATTGCTTTAGGTGTAAGGTTAGGTTGTTTATTTGAGATGCTTCTTGTTTCTTGAGGTAGGATTGTATTGCTATAAACTTCCCTCTTATAACTGCTTTTGCTGCATCCCATAGGTTTTGGGTGGTCATGTTTTCATTGGAATTTATGTCTAGGTATTTTTTTAGTTCCACTTTGATTTCTGCAGTGGTCTCTTGGTTATTAAGTATTGTATTGTTTAGTTTTCATGTATTTGTATTTTTTACACTTTTTTTTCCTGCAATTGATATCTAGTCTCATAGTGTTGAAGTCGGAAAAGATACTTGAAATGATTTTAATTTTCTTAAATTTACCAAGGCTTGATTTGTGACCCAAGAAATGATATCTCCTAGAGAATGTTCTATGAGCACTTGAGAAGAAAGTGTATTCTGTTGTTTTCGGATGGAATTTTCTATAAATATCAATAAATCCATCTTATTTAATGTGTCATTTGAAGCTTGTGTTTCCTTGTTTATTTTCATTTTGGATGATCTGTCCATGGGTGAAAGTGGGGTGTTAAAGTCCCCTACTATGAATGTGTTACTGTCAATTTCCCCTTTTATGGCTGTTAGCATTTTCCTTATGTTAAGGTGTTCATATGTTGGGTACATAAATATTTACAATTGTTATATCTTCTTCCTGTATTGATCCATTGAACATTATGTAGTGTCTTTCTTTGTCTCGTGTAATAAATAGTCCTTGTTTTAAAGTCTATTTTGTCTGATATGTGAATTGCTACTCCAGGTCCTTTAGATTTCCATTTGCATGGAATAGGTTTTTCCATCCCCTCACTTTCAGTCTGTATGTGTCCCTAGGTCTGAATTGGTCTCTTGTAGACAGCATATATACAGGTATTGTTTTTGTGTCCATTCAGCCAGTCTATGTCTTTTTGTGGGAGCATTTAATCCACTTACATCTAATGTAATTATTGATATATATGTTCCTATTACCATTTTCTTAATTGTTTTTTTATTGTAGGTCTTTTCCTTCTCTTGTGTTTCCTGCCTAGAGAATTTCCTTTAGCATTTGTTGTAAAGATGGTTTGGTGGTGCTGAATTCTCTTAGCTTTTGGTTGTCCCTAAGTTTTTAATTTCTCCATCAAATATGAATGAGATCCTTGCTGGGTAGAGTAATCTTGGTTGTAGACTTTTCCCTTTTGTCACTTTAAATACATCCTGCCACTCCCTTCTGTCTTGCAGAGTTTCTGCTGAAACATCAGCTGTTAACCTTATGGGGCCTCCCTTATGTGTTATTTGTTGTTTTTCCCTTGCTGCTTTTAATATTTTTTCTGTGTATTTAATTTTTGATAGTTTGAGTAATACGTGTCTTGGCGTGTTTCTCCTGGGTTTCTCCTGTATGGTACTCTCTGTGCTTCCTGGACTTGATTAACTATTTTCTTTTCCATATTAGGAAAGTTTTCAACTATAATCTCTTCAAATATTTTCTCAGTCCCTTTCTTTTTTTCACCTTCTTCTAGGACCCCTATAATTCAAATGTTGTTTCCTTTTAAGTTGTCCCAGACGTGTCTGAGACTGTTCTCAATTGTTTTCCTTCTGTTTTCTTTATTCTGCTCTGCAGTAGTTATTTCCACCCTTTTATATTCCAGGTCACTTCTCCTTTCTTCTTCCTCAGTTATTCTGCTATTGATTCCTTCGCTGAATTTTTCATTTCATTTTTATATTGGTCATCATTGTTTGTTTGCTCTTTAATTCTTTGAAGTCCTTGTTAAATGTTTCTTGCATTTTCTCCATTCTATTTCCTAGATTTTGTATCATCTTTACAATCATTACTCTGAATTCTTTTTCAGGTAGACTGCTTATTTCCTCTTTATTTGTTGGTCTGGTGGGTTTTTACCTTGCTCCTTCATCTGCTATGTGTTTCTCTGTCTTCTCATTTTGCTTAACTTACTGTGTTTGGGGTCTACTTTTCACAGGCTGCTGGTTTGTAGTTCCTGTTGTTTTTGGTGTCTTCCCCCAGTGGCTAAAGTTGGTTCAGTAGTTTGTGTAGGTTTTTTGCTGGAGAGGACTGGTGTCTCTGTTCTGGAGGATGAGGCTGGATCTTGTCTTTCTGTTGGGCAGCACCACGTCCAGTGGTGTGTTTTGGGTGTCTGTGACCTTATGATTTTAGGCAGCCTCTCTGCTAATAGGTGGGGTTGTGTTCATGTCTTGGAAGTTTTTTGTCGTAGGGTGTCCAGCACTGTACCCTGCTCATCGTTGGATGGACCTGGGTGATAGTATTGAGATGGAGATATTTGGAAGATCTTTCACCATTTAATATTATGTGAAACTGTGAGGTCTCTGGCGGACCAGTGTCCTGATCTCAGCTCTCCCTTATCAGGGGCACCAGCCTGACCCCTGACCGAATCACCAAGAACCTTCAGCCACACGGCTCAGATGAACAGGGAGAAAAAAAGAGAAAGAAAGAAAGAAAGAAAGAAAGAAAGAAAGAAAGAAAGAAAGAAAGAAAGAAAGAAAGAAAGAAAGAAAGAAAGAAAGAAAATAAAGTAAAATAAAGTTATAAAAATAAAAGGTAATTATTAGAAATTTAAAAAAATTAAAAAATAATAAAAGAAACAATAAAAAGGAAGAAAGAAAGAAGAGAGCAACCAAACCACTGATGATACCAAGCACTAAAAGCTACACTAAAAAAAAAAATCAAAAAACAGAAACGGATGGACAGAACCCTAGGACAAATGGTAAAAGCAAAGCTATACAGACAAAATCACATAAAGAAGAATACACATACACACTCACCAAAAGAGAAAAAGGAATAAAAGGTATATATTGTTGCTCCCAAAGTCCACCTCCTCAATTTTGGGATGATTCGTTGTTTATTCAGGTAATCCACAGATGCCTCGTACATCACGCTGATTGTGGAGATTTAATCCGCTGCTCCTGAGGCTGCTGGGAGAGATTTCCCTTTCTCTTCTTTGTTTGCACAGCTCCTCGGGTTGAGCTTTGAAGTTGGCCCCACCCCTGTGTATAGGTTACCTGAGGGCATCTGTTCTTCGCTCAGAGAGGACGGGGTTAAAGTAGAAGGTGAGTAGGGGGCTCTGCCTCACTCTGGCTGGGGGAAGGGAGGGGTACAGAATGCAAGGCGAGCCTTCAGTGGCAGAGGCTGGCATGACGTTGCAACAGACTGAGGTGTGCTATGTATTCTCCCTGGGAAGTTGTTCCTGGATCACCGGACTCTCGCAGTGGTGGGCTGCACAGGCTTCAAGGAGGGGAGGTGTGGAAAGTGGCCTATGCTTGCACGCAGGCTTCTTGGTGGCGTAGCAGCAGCCTTAGCATTTAATGCCTGTCTCTGGTGTCCATGCTGATAGCCATGGCTCAGGGCAGTCTTTGGAGCTCGTTTATGTGGTGCTCTGAATCCCCTCTCCTGGTGCACCCCGAGACAATGGTCTAATGGCTCTCTGGCAGTTCCAGACTTTTTCTTGGACTTGCTCCCTGCTAGCTGTGGTGCAATAGCCCCCTTAGGCTGTGTTCATGCAGTCAACCCCAGTCCTCTCCCTGGGATCTGACCTCTGAAGTCAGAGCCTCAGCTCCCAGTACCCACCTGCCCCTGCAGGTGAGCAGACAAGCTTCTCAGGTTGGTGAGTGCTGGTCTGCACCAATCTTCTGTGCAGGAATCTCTCTGTTTTACCCTCTGCGCCACTGCTGCTGCTCTGTCCTCCGTGGCTCTGAATATTCCCGCCTCAGCCAGCCCTGTCTCCACCACTGAAGGGGTTTCAAAATGCGTGGAAACTTTTCCTCCTTCACAGCTCCCTCCCAGAGGGGCAGGTCCCATCCCTATTCTTTTGTCTCTATTTTTTCTTTTTTCTTTAGCCCTACCCAGGTATGTGGTGAGTTTCTTGCCTTTTAGGAAGTCTGAGGTCTTCTGCCAGCATTCATTAGATGTTCTGTAGGAGTTGTTCCACATGTAGATGTATTTCTGATGTATTTGTGGGGAGGAAGGCAATCTCCACATCTCACTCTTCTGCCATCTTAGAGGTCTCTGAGGATTTATTTTTAAAAACACTATTTATTTGAAAATAACTGCTTGTAGATTCTAATTTAGAGATATAAATTATTTTAGTTCTTATTTTTCCACTGATCTAAGTAATGGCTTTCAGGTTACACTTCTTTGAGGGAGTTTTTGCAGTGTGTTCAAGAGGTGACAAAATCACCTCTCCCTTTTGATCCATTTGTAGTGAAATGATGGTTTGAATCCTTGATAGTTTTAATCTTTTGTTTGTTCATCTACTTTTACCTTTAACAAGAATCTTTTAAAAACCTTTAAAAATAATATTTTGTGTTTAGTTTTAAAAGCATATTTATTTAATGCTGCGTAGACAATGTCATAATATAGTGTAATATGTGACTTGTACTTGCCACATTTCCAGCTTTTCTCATAGTCATAAATCATGATTTATATGTACTTTTAAGTAATATGTCAAATTACCCAGCTACTCCAGATGAGTCTAAGTAATAAATTGATGACCTGCCCCCATTAACTCTTGTTATTATTTTTGACACCTTTATTGGACTATAATTGCTTTACAATGGTGTGTTAGTTTCTGTTTTATAACAAAGTGAATCAGCCATATATACATATATCCCCATATCTCCTCCCTCTTGGGTCTCCCACTCACCCTCCCTATCCCACCCCCCTAGGTAGTCACTAAGCACTGAGCTGATCTCCCTGTGCTATGCAGCTGCTTCCCACTAGAGATCTATTTTATATTTGATAGTATATGTTCGTCCATATCACTCTCTCACTTTGTCCCAACTTACCCTTCCCCCAGCCCATGTCCTCTAATCCATTCTCTATGTCTGCGTCTTTAATCCTGTCCTGCCCCTAGGTTCTTGAGAACCTGTTTTTTTAAATTTAGATTCCATATATATGTGTTAGCATACAGTATTTATTTTCCTCTTTCTGACTTACTTCACTCTGTATAACAGCCTCTAGGCCTATCAACCTCACTACAAATAACTCAATTTTGTTTTTTTTATGGCTGAGTAATATTCCATTGTATATATATATATAAACCCACACACATATGGTCACCTTATTTTAGATAAAGGAGGCAAAAATATCCAATGGAGAAAAGACAGCCTCTTCAATAAGTGGTGCTGGGAAAACTGAACAGGTACATGTAAAAGAATGAAATTAGAACACTCCCTAACACCATACATAAAAAGAAACTCAGAATGGCTTAAATACCTAAATGTAAGGCCAGACACTATAAAGCTGTTAAGGGAAAACATAGGCAGAACACTCTATGACATAAATCACAGCAACATCCTTTTTGACCCACCTCCTAGAGAAATGGAAATTAAATAAATAAATAAACAAATGGGACCTAATGAAACTTAGAAGCTTTCACACAGCAAAGGAAACCATAAACAAGATGTAAGGACAACCCTCAGAATGGTAGAAAATATTTGCAAATGAAGCAACTGACATATGATTAACCTCCAAAATTTACAAGCAGCTCATGCAGCTCAATATAAGAAAAACAAACAACCCAATCCAAAAATGGGCAGGAGACCTAAATAGACATTTCTCCAAAGATATACAGATTGCCAACAAACATAAGAAAGGATGCTCAACATCACTAATCATTAGAGAAATGCAAATCAAAACTACAATGAGGTATCACCTCACACCAGTCATAATGGCCATTATCAAAACATCTACAAACAATAAATGCTGGAGAGGGTGTGGAGAAAAGGAACCTTATTGCGCTGTTGGTGGGAATGTAAATTGATACAGCCACTATGGAGAACAGCAGGGAGGCTCCTTTGAAAACTAAAAAGAGCTATCCTAGGACCTAGCAATCCCATTACTGAGCATATACCCTGAGGGAACCATAATTCAAAGAGTCATGTACTACAGTGTTCTTTGCAGCTCTATTTACAATAGCCAGGACATGGAAGCAACCTAAGTGTCCATCAACAGATGAATGGATAAAAATAATTTATTAAATTTCCCTTCCATCTGAATTCCTTTTAATTTGTAATACCTGGGGCATTATGATAATTATGTCAAAATATAAATAGCTACTTGCATTTATCTTTACATATTCCCTTTCTTTTGCTTGGAAGGCAGAATATTAGATATATGGCTATAGATATACACAGAATGATATCAAGCTTAACACAAATTTATAATATGTATCTATCAGAATGCATCTATGTAAATATTCTTTTCTCATAACATCCTGTATCTTCAACTAGAGTAGCTTAATGGAGCTCATGTTTAAGCTGCTCATCCCTCTATTAACTTTTATTAAGCTATCAGTTGCTTTCTATGAGAAGAAATGCACTCTGTCAAACAGGAAATTGGTGCTAAAATCCTGTATGGACTAAAACAGCAGAAGTAAGCAAATCAGATAGTGTTTCAAAGTAGCATGCTGGGTACAAATTTGATCAAAGGAGTATGTTAGAGATTAAAGTAGTTGAAATACTAATTGACACTTTAGCTACTAGCTTCAGTGGCTCTCAATTTCTACATCTTTTTCAGAACAGTAAAGATTAGCTTTTCATATACTTTTTCATTTTGCCTCTCTCTCTGTATTGTCTATTTTGTAAAGATTTCAACACATAAATCCAAGCAAATAGATGTCTAATATGTATTCTGTATTCACAGAAATAAACCATTAGCCATGTCAAGGTTATTGAATTCAGCAAGATAATTGTCCTAAATGTAGAGGGTAATTAATACACTGATGTAAACACATTGTATTATCACTTAATATAGCCTAATCCAGCTAAGCTATTAAAGTGTGGGATTTCTTTTCTTCCCAGGATTTGGGTTACACAAACATTTACTGGACACAATTTCATTAGCTAGATGATTTGAGTTACAAATTTTTCACAATGATTTCTAATCTTCTATCAAGAAAATAAATTTCTCCATTTTTAAAAAATAATCAATCTTGAAGTCTGTTACCCTCATGCCACTATCCACTCTCTCCTTCCCATGACTGCTGAACTCTGTTAAAGGAAGCCTACACATGCTGTTTCCAATTGCAGACAACATAGTTATCTAATTATATTAATTCTGGTTCCAGAGACAAGTTCTGGAAAATTTCTTAGCCATTTCTCTTTGAATATTTCTTTTCTTCTGTGTTCTCTATTCCCTTCTTCTGAGAATCCACCCAAATAGGTGTTGGAATTTCTTGCCCTACTCTCATTTCTCTTAAACTCTCATATTCTCCATCTCCTTGTCTATCTGTACTGCATCCTAGATAATTTCTTCAGAGATATCTCCCAGTCCACTATTGCTCTCTTCAGTTTCATCTAATCTTTTGTTTAACCTATGCATCAAGCTTTTAATTTTAAATATTATTTCTAACAATTCTATTTTGTAATTTAAAAAATATGTTGAGAAGTTTCTTGCTCATTAATTTGATCTCATTTTTTATTTCTTTATGCAGTTCACATAAGGTATCAAATGACTATATATCTGAGTTCCTTAGGGGTCTAAATCTATGGGGTTTTTTGTTACTGTGATTCTCACTTATGGTGGTTTGATTCCTTGGATGTTAAAACAGTTTGTTTGTGTGTGTGTGTGTGTGTGTGTGTGTGTGTGTGAGAGAGAGAGAGAGAGAGAGAGAGAATATTTGGTTAAATTTAATTGTGAGAATCCCAAGAACCTAAAATGGAGATGCTTTACTTTAGTGGAAAAAATGTATTGGTTTATGCTAGGAGCCAAGAAGTGCTACTGACATATGGATCCTAGCTTAATGCAGGAGTCTCAAGTTCAGCATCCTCACCTTGCTTTTAGCTCAAAGCTTTGTCTCTTGATCTCACTACCATATAGATATTCATCTCTATGACAACGAAGCTTACTTATTAATTTATTATTTACTGCATATAGCTGCTTTCTTGACACTTGGTTTTCGATTCTGTTCATACTTTCTTTTCATTTTCCATTTCTTCATTCTTTCCTCCCCTTCTTCCATCCTTCCCTTTCTCTTTCTGTCTGTCTTTCTCTCTCTCTTTTTTTTTTTTTTTTTTGGTTCACTGAGATTTGCCTCTTGTGAATCAAACAATGCAGTTAAATATATGTTCCTTTAATGAGGATTTCATTGTAGCAGGAGAGCCATTTAGTGTATCTAATCTGACATATTGTTAGAAGCAGAATTGTCAATGCATGTTTACGATGAATGAATAAACATGTCACTGTGCGTTTGAGCTCACTGTACCTTATAACACTTTACGCAAAACATTACTTTAGAAGACAATTACCAAAATGCTGTGGAAACAGTTTTAAATACTCTAAACACTATTAAATATAAATATATACGTATATATATATATATATTAGAAACATCCATGTAAATGTATAGACTCTTATGGAAAATACTAAACTCACAGAAAAAATCTCTATTTTTAAAATTTCTTTCTTTTTTCAGTGTAAATAAAACAGGGAATTAATTAGAAAAATACAGTTTTTTGCAGGGACTCCAACAGCGGAAATGGGTTAACAGCTAGAAGCAGGCCTTTCGGCAGGACAGATCATGTTGTAATCACAAACGTTTAATTCTGGGTTTTGCAAGAGCATGAAGAAAATATCCTAGAGGTCAGTTCTCCTGGTATAGTACATAAGGCACTAGAATGTGGCTTCATTTCTGCTGGCTTTTTTTATTAACATCTTTATTGGAGTATAATTGTTTTACAATGGTGTGTTAGTTTCTGCTGTATAACAAAGTGAATCGGCTATACATAAACATATATCCCCATATCTCCTCCCTCTGGTGTCTCCCTCTGACCCTCCCTATCCCACCCCTCTAGATGTACAAAAAGCACAGAGCTGATCACCCTGTGCTATCTGGTTGCTTCCCACTAGAAATCTATTTTACATTTGGTAGTGTATATATGTCCATGCCACTCTCTCACTTTGTCCCAGCTTACCCATCCCCTCCCTGTGTCCCCAAGTCCATTCTCTACGTCTGCATCTTTATTCCTGTCCTGCCTCTAGGTTCTTCAGAACTTTTTTTTTTTTTTAGATTCCATATATATATGTGTTAGCATATGGTATTTTTTTTCCCTTTCTGACTTACTTCACTCTGTATGACAGTCTTTAGATCCATCCACCTCACTATAGATAACTCAGTTTCGTTTCTTTTCATGGCTGAGTAACATTCCACTGTATATATGTGCAACATTTTCTTTATCCTTTCATCTGTCGATGGACACTTAGGTTGCTTCCATCTCCTGGCTATTGAAAATAGAGCTGCAATGAACATCGTAGTACATGGCTCTTTTTGAATTATGGTTTTCTCAGGGTATATACTCAGTAGAAGGATTGCTGGGTCATATGGTAGTTCTATTTGTAGTTTTTTAAAGAACCTCCATACTGTTCTCCATAGTGGTGTTATCAATTTACATTCCCATGAACAGCGCAATAAGGATCCTTTTATCCACAGCCTCTCCAGCATTTATTGTTTGTGGATTTTTTGATGATGGCCATTCTGACTGGTGTGAGGTGATACCTCATTGTAGTTTTGATTTGCAATTCTCTAATGATTAGTAATGTTGAGCATCCCTTCATGTGTTTGCTTGCAATCTGTATACCTTCTTTGGAGAAATGTCTATTAAGGTCTTCTGCCCATATTTGGATTTTGTTGTTTGTTTTTTGATGTTGAGCTGTATGAGCTGCCTGTACATTCTGGAGATTAATCCTTTGTCAGTTGCTTCATTTGTAAATATTTTCTCCCATTCTGAAGGTTGCCTTTTTGTCTTGTTTATGGTTTCCTTTGCTGTGCAAAAGCTTTTAAGTTTCATTAGGTCCCATTTGTTTATTTTTGTTTTCATTACTCTAGGAAGTGAGTCAAGAAGGATCTTACTGTGATGTATGTCACAGAGTGTTCTGCCTAGGTTTCCTCAGAGTTTTATAGTGTCTGGCCTTACATTTAGGTCTTTAATCCATTTTCAGTTTATTTTTGTGTATGGTGTTAGGGGGTGTTCTAATTTCATTCTTTTATATGTAGCTGTCCAGTTTTCCCAGAACCACATATTGAGGAGGCTGTCATTTCTCCATTGTATATTCTTGCCTCCTTTATCAAAAATAAGGTGACCATATGTGTGTGAGTTTACGTCTGAGCTTTCTATCCTGTTCCATTGAATTATATTTCTGTTTTTGTGCCAGTACCATACTGTCTTGATTACTGTAGCATTATAGTATAGTCTGAAGTCAGGGAACCTGATTCCTCCAGCTCTGTTTTTCTTCCTCAAGATTGCTTTGGTTCTTCGGGGTCTTTTGTGTTTCCATACAAATTGTGAAATTTTTTGTTCTAGTTCTGTGAAAAATGACAGTTGTAGTTTGATAGGGATTACAATGAATCTGTAGATTGCTTTGGGTAGTAGAGTCATTTTCACAATGCTGATTCTTCCAATACAAGACCATGGTATATCTCTTTGTATCTTCTTTAATTTCTTTTGTCAATGTCTTAGAGTTTTGTACATACAGGTCTTTTGTCTCCTTAGGTAGGTTTATTCCTAGATATTTTATTTTTTTTGTTGCAATGGTAAATGTGAGTGATATCTTAATATCTCTTTCAGATTCTTCATCATTAGTGTATAGGAATGCAAGAGATTTCTGTGCATTAATTTTATATTCTGCTACTTTACTAAATTCATTGATTAGCTCTAGTAGTTTTCTGGTAGCATCTTTGGGATTCTCTATGTATCGTGTCATGTCGTCTCAAAGAATGACAGTCTTACTTCTTTCCAATTTGGATTCCTTTTATCTCTTTTTCTTCTCTGATTGCTGTGGCTAAGACTTCAAAAAGTATGTTGAATAATAGGGGTGAGAGTGGGCAACCTCGTATTGTTCCTGATCTTAGTGGAAATGATTTCAGTTTTTCACCATTGACAAGGATGTTGGCTGTGGATTTGTCATCTATGGTATTCATTTTGTTGTGGCAAGTTCCTTCTGTGCCTACTTTCTGGAGAGTTTGTATCATAAATGTGTGTTGAATTTTGTCAAAAGCTTTTTCTGCATCTATTGAGATGATAATATGGATTTCTCCTTCAATTTATTAGTATGGTTTATCATATAGATTGATTTTTGTATATTGATAAAACCTTGCATTCCTGGGATAAACCCCAGTTGATTATGGTGTATGTTCCTTTTAATGTGCTGTTGGATTCTGTTTGCTAGTATTTTTTGAGGATTTTTGCATCTATATTCATCAGTGATATTGATCTGTAGTTTTCTGTTTTGTGCCATCTTTGTCTGGTTTTGGTATCACAGTAATGGTGGCCTCGTAGAATAAGTTTGGGAGTGTTCCTCCCTGTGCTATATTTTGGAAGAGTTTGAGAACGATAGGTGTTAGCTCTTCTGTAATGTTTGATAGAATTCGCCTGTGAAGCCATATGGTCCTGGGCTTTTGTTTGTTGGAAGATTTTTAATCACAGTTTCAATTTCATTGCTTAGGATTGGTCTGTTTATTTTTTCCCTTTCTTCCTATTTCAGCCTCGAGAGGTTGTGCTTTTCTAAGAATGTGTTCATTTCTTCAGTTTGTCCATTTTATTGGCATATTGTTGCTTTTAGTAATCTCTCATGATCCTTTGTATTTCTGCAGTATCAGTTGTTACTTCTCCTTTTTCATTTCTTATTTTATTCATTTGAGTCTTCTTTTTTTTCTGGAGTCTGGCTAATGGTTTATTGATTTTATTTGTCTTCTCAAAGAACCAACTTTTAGTGTTATTGATCTTTGCTATCATTTACTTCATTTCTTTTTCCTTTATTTCTGATCTTATCCTTATGATTTCTTTCCTTCTGCTAACTTTGGGTTATTTTTTTCTTTGTATTCTAATTGCTTTAGGTGTAAGATTTGTTTATTTGAGATGTTTCTTCTTTCCTGAGGTAGGATTGTATTGCTATAATCTTCCCACTTTAGAACTGCTTTTGCTGCATCCAATAGGTTTTGGTGCATTGTGTTTTCATTGTCGTTTCTTTTTTTAGATATATTTTTATTTAATCTTTAATTTCTTCAGTGATCTTGTTGTTATGTAGTAGTGTATTATTTAGCTTCCATGTGTTTGTATTTTTTACAGATATTTTCCTGTAATTGATATCTAATCTCATAGCATTGTTGTTGAAACAGATATTTGATGATAAAGTTCAATTTTCTTAAATTTTCCAAGGGTTGATTTGTGACCCAGGAAATGATTTCTCCTGGAGAATGTTTCATGAACACTTGAGTAGAAAGTGCATTCTGTTGATTTTGGATGGAATGACCTATAAATATCAATTAAGTCCATCTTTCTTAATGTATCATTTAAAGCTTGGGTTTCCTTATTTATTTTCATTTGGATGATTTGTCCATGGGTCAACTGGGGTGTCAAAGTCCCCTACTATGATTGTGTTACTGTCGATTTTCCCTATTATGGTTGTTAGCATTTGCCTTATGTATTGAGGTGCTCCTATGTTGGGTTCATAAATATTTACAATTGTTATGTCTTTTTATTGGATTGATACCTTGATCATTACGTAGTTTCCTTCTTTGTCTCTTGTGATAGTCTTTATTTTAAAGTCTATTTTGTCTGATATGAGAATTGCTACTCTAGCTTTCCTTTGATTGCCATTTGCATAGAATATTTTTTTCCATCCCCTCACTTTCAGTTTGTTTGTGTCCCTAGGTCTGAAGTGGATGTCTTGGAGACAGCATATATACAGGTCTTGTTTTTGTACCCATTCAGCCAGTCTATGTCTTTTGGTTGGAGCATTTAATCCATTTACATTTAAGGTAGTTATCGATATGAATGTTTTTATTACCATTTTCTTAACTGCTTTAGGTTTGTTATTGTAGGTCTTTTTCTTCTTTTCTATTTCCTGCTTAGAGAAGTTCCTTTAGCATTTGTTGTAAACCTTGTTTGGTGTTGCTGAATTCTCTTAACTTTTGCTTGTTCATAAAGGTTTTAATTTCTCGGTTGAATCTGAATAAGATCCTTGCTGTGTAATCTTGGTTGTAGGTTTTTCTCTTTCATCACTTTAAATATATCCTGCCACTTCCTTCTGGTTTGCAGAGTGTCTGCTGAAAGATCAGCTGTTAACCTTATGGGGATTCCCTTGTATGTTATTTGTAGCTTTTCCCTTACTGCTTTTAATATTTTTTCTTTGTATTTAATTTTTGATAGTTTGTTTAATATGTGCCTTGTAGTGCTTCTCCTTGCATTTATCCAGTATGGGACTCTCTGTGCTTCCTACAGTTGATTATTTCCTTTCCCATATTAGGGAAATTTTCTACTGTAATCTCTTCAAATATTTTCTCAGTCCCTTTTTCTTTTTCTTCTGGGACCCTTATAATTAGAATTTTGGTGTGTTTAATGTCCCAGAAGTCTCTGAGACTGTCCTAAATTCTTTTCAATCTTTTTTCTTTATTCTGCCTGCAGCAGTTATTTCCACTCTTTCATCATTCAAGTCACTTTTCCATTCTTCTGCCTCAGTTATTCTGCTATTCATTCCTTCTAGAGAATTTTTAGTTTCATTTATTGTGTTCTTCATCATTGTTTGTTTGCTCTTTAGTTCCTCTAGGTCCTTGTTAAATGTTTCTTCTATTTTCTCCATTCTATTTTCAAGATTTTGGATCATCTTTACTATCATTACTCTGAATTCTTTTTCAGGTAGACTGTCTATTTCCTTTATTTGTTTGGTCTTATGAGTTTTTACCTTGCTCCTTCATCTGATGTGTGTTTCTCTGTCTTCTCATTTTGCTTAACTTACTCTGTTTGGGGTCTCCGTTTCACAGGCTGCAGGTTCGTAGTTCCTGGTTTTCTTGGTGTCTTCCCCCAGTGGGTAAGGTTGGTTCAGTCGGTTGTGTAGGCTTCCTGGTGGAGGGGACTGGTGCCTGTGTTCCTGTGGATGAGGCTGGATTTTTGTCTTTCTGGTGAGCAGGACCACGTCTGCTGCTGTGTTTTGGGGTGTCTGTGAACTTATTATGATTTTAGGCAGCCTCTTTGCTAATGGATGTGGTTGTGTACCTTTCTTGCTGGTTGTTTGGCATAGCATGTCCAGAACTCTAGTTTGCTGGTTGCTGAGTGGGGCTGGGTCTTCATGTTGAGATGGAGGTCTCTGGGAGATCTTTTGCCATTTTATATTACATGGGACTGGGAGGTCTCTGGTGGACCAATGTCCTGATCTCGGCTCTCCCACCTCATAGGCACAGGCCTGACACCCGGCCAGAGCATCAAGACCTCTGAGCCACACAGCTCAGAAGGAAAGTAAGAAAAAAAGGGAAGGAAAGAAAGAAAAATAAAATAAAATAAAGTTATTAAAATAAAAAATATATTGTTAATAATAAAAAATTAAAAAGTAATTGAAAAGAAAGAAGGAAGAGTACATCGAAACCAAAACACAAATCCACCAATGATAACAAACTGTAAATCTATACTAAAAATTAACAAAAAACAAAAAATAGATGGACAGACAGAACCCTAGGACAAATGATAAAAGCAAAGCTCTCCAGCTCCTGGTCCTCTTCTATGGAGTGGGCAGCTTCTAGGATCCTCAGGTGGTGCTGGTGGGCCGGAGGTGCTGCCCCATTCCTCGAAGCATGAAGGCACCACAGGAAGGAAGGACTGAGAGAAGGTGCAATCTCTATTTAAAGATTTTCAAGCTACTTGAGTACAAGAACAAGGTTCTGTCATCATTACATTCCAAGCATCTGAAATAATGTGGGGCACAGAAAGCATTATTTACAAAAATAATTAATTGAAATCATATTAAGGGCCCAAATTATGACCTTGAGAAAATTGTGCATGTGTGAACTCTTTTTGTTATTCTATCACTGTGGCATCAAATGTTAATTAGATTTTTATAGCATTCTCTACTACAGTACTTTAGCAAGATCTGTTCTGATATATTGTAACCATGGAAACCATCAAGATTACTCTGTTTGTGGAAATATACACAGTAAATTAATATATTTAACTATACTTTCATTCATAATAAAGAATTTTAAATATTTTTTTGTTAGTTTTACCTGGGGACTTTTGTATATAATACAGTTATCCAAACAAGTACATCCAGAACAAATAATTTAAAACCTTGACAAAACTATTTATTATTAGAAAATTAAACCTAAAAATTGAAGGTTTGAGTTTTAAAAATACATATGATCATTCTCTGGTTATAGTAACTTATATGTGATGCTATTATCTCAACAAATAAATTCTAAAGGACCAGGATAACAAAGTTAGAATAAATAGAAATACATTACTATGACTTTTTGATTTGTTACTGGAATTGTAAATAAATTGTTTTGGATCAGAGTATATCACTTTTCTAAATACCAACAGCAGACTTTTTCCTTGCATAACAAATATTCCTAGATTGATGGATAACTATAGAATCTTGGAAAATGAAAAGAGGTTAAATGTATTTTAAAAGTGCTGTTTTATTGGGACTTCCCTCGTGGTCTAACTGTAAAGAATCCGCCTTCCAATGCAGGGGATGTGAGTTCGATCCCTGATCGGGGAACTAAGATCCCACATGTCACAGGGCAACTAAGCCCACATGCCACAACTAGAGAGCTCACGCACCTCAACTGGAGAGGCCGTGTGCTGCAAACTACAGAGCCCACGTGCCCTGGAGTCCACGTGCCACAACTAGAGAGAGAAAACCCACACACTACAACTAGAGAGAAGCCCACGCACTGCAACGAAAGATCCCACATGCCACAACAAACACACAGCGCAGCCAAAAAATAAAATAAATAAAATGTTTTTTAAAAAAGACAACACATTGATTTAAAAAATAATAAAAGTGCTTTTTTATAATACAGAAGAGCCAAGTGAACCAACCTATTTTTTATATTTGTATTCAAATGTTTATATTTTCAATTAGCTTAAACCTGAATATAGACTGTGTAATCTAATAATACTACTCTAATAACATCATAGAACGTTTCTTAGGCAAGAGCTTTATGAATATGACTATGAGACTATTAATGTAGAGCTAGTAATAACAAGTAAGTTTGTAATAAGAAGTAAGTTTATCTTAATTGAGCTCTCACATTGTAATTAAATACAATCTCAAATACTGGTCTCAGAATTTAGCTCCCTTAAAAATGAGAGTATGCACATGGACACACACACACACACACACACACACACACACACACATACACATACACATACGCACCATGGCTCATTCATTATTTAAGAAAGGCTCTTAGTTAAAAATAACAGAAATACATTCTGGTTACATCCAGTTTGTTTTATGTGTTATTACTGGCTTTTAAGCTCATGATCCAAATAAGGATGTTTGAGAACTATAACAAATTTCTACATCAGGTGCAAATAATTTTTGAAAAGTGAAATCCAGTCATAATGATCAAAACAGGTCAGACAGTGTCAAAAGTGTTGTAGCTTATCTTGACAAATTTTGATAAGAAGGAAAAAAGAATGAGAAAGGGGTTTCTAAAAGATATAAACTACTAGCTTGATCTGTCTGGTTTGAGGTTTGTCAAAATATTCCCAGAAGTGTTCTTATAGCAACCACATCCTTATAAGCAGCATCAGACTCTGTTCTAACATGATTTTCAGGTATGGGCAATAGAAATTGAGATATATCTAGTTTAAGTTATTTCAAAACTCCTTGTCATTTTAATCTAGAATGTTAAATTATTGTTATTAAAGGCTTTATTTTGTCATGATCTTTCACAATGGGAAAAAAGAATGGCTGATCTTTAATCTGGAGATATATTTATAATAGAAATATATATGCATATTATATATATATATATGTGTGTGTGTGTATGTATACATATATTTACCAGCAAAAACATCATTGAGGACACATATAAAATCATGCCTTGAACTATTTACCTTAAAAATGGCATGAAAATGTCTAGTTCACAGATCACAACTGATCCAAACTAGTAATAAGCCAAACAGTGTGCAGATGTTATAAAGTAACATTGCCTTTTAAAATCTTTGAATTTAATGTATGCCTTGGTTTCTCAGCTCATTGCTTGTGCTTTGTTCACCTCAACTGGATGCTTTCAGTTAATTGCTAGAAAACTTCTGAGAATTAATCCTGATACCACATTTGCCTATTGCTGTTTCAGGTGTTGTGCACTTGTTTTATCTATAGTTGTTTCATCACTGTAAAAATAAATTAATTCTTTTTTGTCAAAGGAGTATCTCAATTGTACAATATACTTTTCCACTCATGGAATATGTTAGATTAAAATGAAGTTAGAGAACCCTTCCCAGCTAATTCTGTAAAGCCAGTTTCCCAATTCATCCTATGAAGTGGTAATTCCCTGATACTAAAACTAGACAAAGACATCACAAGAAAGGAAATAACTATAGAACAATAGCAATTATGAATATAAGTGCAAAAAGTGTTCATCAAAATACAAGCAATTGAAATTCAGCAACACATAAAAATAATTATACATCATGACCAAGAAGACTTTATCCAAGGAACAAAAGTTTAGTTCAACACAAAAAAAAAACAGTGAAAATATCTCTTTTTGCAATGGCATGATGTGACATGTAGAAAACCCCAAAAACTCCACCAAAAGCCTATCAGAACTAATAAACAAATTCATTAAAGTTGCAGGATTCAAAATCAACATACAAAAATCTGTTGTGTTTCAATACACTAATAAAGAACAATAAGAAAGAGAAATTAAGAAAACATTCCCAAGTACAACTGCATCAAAAAGAATAAAATACTTAGGAATAAATTTACCCAAGGAGGTAAAAGATTTGAACACTGAAAACTACAAAATATTGAAGAAAGAAATTAAATACACAAATAAAAGGAAAAACATTTCATGTTCAGTAATTGGAAGACTTTTATTGTTAAAATGTTCATACTACCCAAAGTGATCTAGAAATTCAGTGCAATTCCTATCAAAACCCTAATAGTATTTTTATAGAAATAGGAAAAAAAAATTCTAAACTTCATATAGAAACACAAATGACCCCAAATAGCAAAAGCAATATTAAGAAAGAAGAACAAAGATTGAGGCATCAGAGTCCTGCTTTAAAATTAACCCTAACCCCAACCCTAACACTAACCCCATCACAAAGCTGTAGAAATCAATAGTATGGCACTAGCATATAAACAGACATATAGACCAATGGAACACAGAAATAAACCCATGTATATATGGTAAACTGACTTTGACAAAGGTGCCAGGAATACACAATGGGCAATGAATAGTCTCTTCAACAAAAATGGTGCTAGGAAAAAATCCACATGAAAAATAATAAAATTAAACCCTTATCTTACACCATACACAAAAATCAACTCAAAATGGATTAAAGACCCAATACTGTAAAACTCCTAAATGAAAACATAGGGGGAAATCTTCATGACATTGGTCTAGGCACTAATTACTTGTATATGCCACCAAAAGCACAAGCAACAAAAGCAAAAAGATAAGTAGTTATGCATCAAATTAAAAAGCTTCTGTACAGCAAAGGAAAAATCAAAATAGTAAAAAGACAACCTACAGAACTGAAGAAAAGATTTGCAAACTATATATGTGTTAAGGTGTTAATATACAGAATATAGAAGGAACTCCTACAACTCCATTTAAAAAAGAGAGCGAAACAAATAACCTGATTTTAAAAAGTACTTAGACATTTACCCAATGGAAACATACAAATGCCCAAGAAATATATGAAAATATTGTCAACCTCACTAATCATCAGGTAAATTCAAATCAAAACTAAAATGAGATATAACTTACACCTGTTAAGACAGTTATTTTAAAAAGATAACAAATGTTTATGAGGATATGGAGAAACTGAAACACTTGTATACTGTTGAGTGGGAAAGTAAAATGCTGCAGTCAATATGGAAAATAGTATGGAGGGTCTCCAAAATTAAAAAAATAACAACTATGTGATGGATTCTGGGTATATATCCAAAAGAATTGAAATCAGGAACTTGAAGAGATATCTGCAGTCCCAAATTCATTGCAGCATTATTTACAACAGCCAAGATATTGAAACAACATAAATTCCCATCAATGGCTGAATGTATAAATAAAATATGGCATATATACATAATGGACAATATGTTGTATAAAGAAAATATGGCATATATACATAATGGACAATATTATGTATAAAGAAAATATGGTATTATACATAATGGACAATTATTCAGTCTCAAATAAGAAAATCCTACCATACGCAACAACATGGATGAAACTGGAGGACATCATGCTAAGTGAAATAAGTCAGTCCCAGAAAGACATGTAGTATATGATTTCACAATATAAGGTATCTAAAACAGTTAAGCTTATAGAAACAGAGAGGAGAATGGTGGTTTGTCAGAAGCTGGAGGGAGGGGAGTGGGAAGTTGCTGTTCAATGGGCACAAAGTTTCAGTTATGTAAGATGAATAAATTCCAAAGATATGCTGTACAACTTTGTGCCTACAACAAAAATAATGTATTGTGCACTTAAAATTTTGTTAAGTGGATAGATCTCAAGTTAAATGTTCTTACCACAATAAAACAATAATAATAATTATTATTATAAACAATTTCCTTTAAAAAATCAATGTAAAGCATTTTATTAGTAGAATAAAGGACAAAAACCACATGATCATCTCAATTGAAGCAGAGAAATAACATGACAATATCTAACATATTTTCATGGTAAAGCATTCAATGAACTAGACCTAGAAAGAAACTTCCTAAATCTGATAAAAGGCATATGAAAAACCCATTGATAACATTATACTTAATGATGAAAGACTGAACACCTTCCCCCTAAGATTGGAAAAAAAGACAAGGATTTCCACTCTCACCACTTCTATTCAACATTGTACTGGACGTTGTACCCAGGGGAATTAGGTCAGAAAAAGAAAAGGCATACAGATTGGAAAAGAAGAAATAAAACAATCTCATTTTCAGATGTCATGATTTTATATGTAGAAAACCTTAAAGAATCTACAGAAAACCCATAGAGCTAATAGCCAAGTTCAACAAGGCTGACGAATACAAATTAAATATAGAAAAATAAAATGTATTTCTATACACTAGCAGTGAACAATTCAAAATTGTTGAAATTAAGAAAATTTCATTTACAATTGAATGTAAAACATTCAAAATAAAATATGAATAAACTTAGCAAAACAGGTGCAAAACTATGCTCTGAAAGCTACAAAACATTATTGAAGAAATTAAAGAGAACCTATAATAAATGGAAACACATCCCATGTTCATGGATCAAAATATTAATATTGTTATGATGGCAATGCACCCCAAATTGATCTACAGATCCAGTATACTCACTATAGAAATTCCTGTTGGCATTTTATTAGAAACTGATTATGAAGTTCTTATGAAAAAATAAGGGACCCATGATTTCCAAAATAATCTTGAAAAAATAAAAAAATAAAATTGGAGTACTCATATTCCCAAATTTCAAAACTTATTATAAGGTTACAGTAATCAAGACATTGTAATACTGGCATAATGATAGACATATTGGTCATGGAATAGAATTGAGAGTCCAGAAATAAACCCTTAACTTTTATGGTCAAGTGATTTTTGACAAGGGTGCTAACTCAATGGGGGAAATAATAGTGTTTTCAATAAATTGTGCTGGGACCATTGGATACCCAACTGCAAAAGAATAAAAGTAGTTCCCTGCCTAATACCAAACACATATCTTAACTCAACAGAGATCATAGTTTTAAGTGTGAGAGCTAAAATAACACTCTTAGATCAAAGAATTAGTAGTATATCTTTAAGGAGTATAGTTTAATCTTCAAAGATCTAAGGACAGGAGTATACCTTTAGAAAGTTGGTTTTAGCAAAGGATTCTTAGATATGACAACAAAAGCATACATGGCAAAAGAAAAAATAGATAAATTGAACTTTATTAAAATTAAAAACTTTGTTATGAGCAATAGTATGCAAAAAGTGAAAACACACCACAGAATGAGATAAATGTTTAAAAATCATATATCTGACAAGGTTCTTGTATCCAGAATATATAAAGAACTCTTAAAAAATTTGAAAACATCAAAGACAAACATTTCAATTTGAAAATACAAAAAAAAAAAAAAAAAGAAAGGACTTAACTAGATATTTCTCCAAAGAAGATAAGCAAATGGACAATAAGCACATGAAAAGATACACAAAATCATTATTTATCAGGGAAGGCATGTCAAGACCACATGATAACACTTCATACCCACTAGAATGGCTATAACCAAAAAAGCAGATAATAATAAGTGTTGAAGAGGATGGAGGAGAATTGAAACACTCACACATTGCTATTGGGAACATAAAATTCCATAGCCACTGTGGAAAACAGTGTTACAGTTTCTCGAGAGGTCAAATATAGAGGTACCATATATATGACCCAGCAGTTCAACTCCTAGGTATACACAGAAAACAAATGGAAACATAAGTGAACACAATAACTGTACACGAATGTTCATAGCAGCATTATTTATAATAGCCAAAAGAGGGAAACACCCTGAATGTCCATCAACTAATGAACAGTTAAACAAAATGTAGCATATCCATACAATAGAATAATATTCAGACATAAGAAGGATGAACCTTGAAATCATTATGCTTAGTGAAAGAAGACAGCTGCAAAAGGCCACATATTGTATGATTTCATTTATATGAAAAATCCAGATTCGGCAAACCCATAGAGATAGAAATCAGGTTAGTGATTTTCAGGGCCTGTGTAAAGGGGAATGCGCAGTGACTACTAATGGGTACAGGATTTTTTCTGGTTTATGAAAATGTTCTGGGGTTCAATAGTAGTGATTTTTGTACAACCATGAGAATATAATGAAAAACACCGAATTGTACATGTTACATGGTTGAGTTTTATTATATATGTGGTACATCTCAGTTTTTTAAAAATGAAGGAGAGATAAAGGGACTTCTGTCTCCAAAAGATGGAGAAGATATACTTTCCTTATTCCTCCCTCTAAGTACAGCTAAGAACCCTGGGCATTATATGCAAAACAAATATAAGAAGACTCTGAATGTGTAGAGAAAAGGTAGACCAGTTAGGGACATTGGAACCTGAGGAATAACACAGTAGTGAATAGCCTGGGATCTCTCTTTGCCTCTCATATCCCTGAAGACTATTCAAAAAGCCAGCAATCCATAAACACCAATAGGCACAGACAAATAAATCCCCCAGAAAAGTGTGTTCTCTCTAGCAAAAGGACCAGGAATGGGTAGTTGAGCAATACTAAACCTTTTAAACAATAACTGCTCTACTTCAGACAAACACCCCAGAAAAATATGCAGCCCTACCTCCACCCCACCAGCAAAGGCCAAATGGGAAACCTAAACTTCGCTCTTCCCAGCCTATAATGAGCTGTGTCAATGCCCTTCAAACTCCACCACCACTGGTGAGGGTGGTGTCAGAAAAGAAGGCTTAATGGAGATTCAGTAATTTAGCAGTGTTTAGCAGCAATGAGGCCACCCCCTCACACAGAGTATCAGTAGAGACTATATGGAGAGCCTAGACTTCCACCTTCTATCCGGTACCCTTTACCATCTTGTGTGGTATCAGAGAAGATATACTGGAAAGTCAAGACTTTTGCCACTGCTCAGTGGGAATGAGGCCATGTGCAATGTAAGGCAAGGCCACAAGGGAGAGTAGTAACTCCTTCCAGACGGGGTGGTATCAACAGAATAAGGAGCCTGAATTACTACCCCCACCCAGCACTACTGTAGCACCAGCTCACCCCAGGATTTCAATGGAGGCAGAGTGGAGAATCTGGACTCCCATACACACCCGGTAGAAATGAGGCAGTGTTGCCTCCCTTGCCCCAGCAGAGCCGTGTCAGGAGGCGCCTGAGAAAATGCAAGATTTAAATAAGATCCAGAGTTTCATAATACCTAAAATATCCATGTTTCAATAAAACAATTACTTGTGAGACCAAGAACCTGGAATATATCAACTTGAATGACTAAAGACAATGAACAGCCACCAAACCTAAGATTTCACAGATGATTTTAATGCTGTCATTATAAAAATACTTCGATGAACAATTACAAAGATGTGTGAAACAAATGAAAGAATAGAAAATATCAGCAAAGAAATGGAAAGTTACAGCAAAAAAATAATAATAAAAATGTTCAAAAAGAAGCAAATGGACATTTTAGAACTGAAAACAAAAATAACCAAAATTTTAAAACTCAATGGACAGGCTCAATACATAGAGTGAAGAGGGCAGATGATAGAATCAGTGAACTTAAAAATAGAAATTTCTTAATCTGAACAAGAGGGAGAAAACACACTTTGGAAAATAAAAAAGAGAGAGAGAGAAAAAGAGCTACAGCGGTATGTGGAACTATGACACAAGATCCAACATTTGTGTCATTGGAGTCCTAGAAGGAGAGGAGAAGGAGGGCAAGGCTAAAAAATCTACTCAAAGGAATAAGGTCCCAAAACCTCCCAAATTTGTCAAAAGACATGCACTTACAGACTCAAGAAGCTGAACAAATTCCAAACAGGATATATCCAAAGAAATCTTCACCAAGACACATCAAAGTCAAACTTCTAAAACCAAAGACAAAGAAAAAATCTTGAAAGTAGTCAGCCATTACCTATCAGAGGAAAAGCAGTTCAAACAGCAGTGGATTTCTCATCAGAAACCATGGCAGCCAGAAGGAAATGGGACACCATTTTTCAAGTGCTGAAAAAATAATCATCAACCCAGAATTATGCATCTGGTGAAAATATCTTTCAGGAATGAAAGGGAAATGGAGAAATTCTCAGATGAAGGAAAACTAAGAGAATTTGTTGCCAACCAACTTACTTTAAAAGAATGGCTAAAGAAAATTGTCTAAACAAAAAGGAAATAAGAGAAGGAAAATTTGAACATCAAGAAGAAATAAAGAACAACAGAAAGAGAAAATTATGAGTAAATAATTATGAAACACTTTGAACTGAATGAAAATAAAAATACAACATATCAAAATTAGTAAAACTTAGCTAAACCAGTACTGAGAAGAAATGTTATAATATTAAATACTCATATTATAGAAGAGAAAAGGGGTAAAATAAATTATCTAAGCTCCCACTTTAAGAAACTACAAAAAAGAAGAGCAAATTAAACAAACCAAGCAGAAAAGGGCACTAATAAAGGTAAGAGCAGAAATAAATGAAATTGTAAGCAAAGGAACAAAGAAAATCAAAGAAACAAAAGCTGATATTTTGAAAAGATGAATAAAAATTGAAAACCTCTAGCTGGAATGACAAATACAAAAGAGAAGGCACAAATTACCATTATCAGTATTCCACAGATATCAAAAGGATAACAAAGAATACTACAATCAGTACTATGCACATAAATTCAATAAGTTAGATTAAATAGATTAACTCTTTAAAAACACAGACTACCAAAACTTGCTTAATAGGAAAAATAGTCTGAGTATTCCTATGACTGTTAAGGAAATTTAATCCAGAATTTTTAATTATCCCCAAAATGTAACTTTTGCACCCAAATGGTTTCACTGAATAATTCTAACCAAGCATTTTAAAAAGAATTGACACCAATTCTACATAATTTCTTCCAAGAAAGAGAAGAAACCCTCCCCAATTCATTTTATGAGACAAGTGTTACTCTGACACTAAATACAAAGCCATTGTCAAAAACAGACTATAGGTCAATCCCTCCTGAATATAGATGCAAAATTGCAAATAAAATATTAGCTAACCAAATCCCACAATGTATAAAAAGAATTACACACCATAACCAAGTATGATTTATTCCAGGTATGTGAGGTTGGTTTAACATTGAAAAATCAATGTATTTCACCATATCAACAAGCTAAAAATTAAAAAAAAAATCATACTATCCTATAAACATAGGCTGAAAATTCATTTGACAAAATGCAACACTCATTCATGATACAAACTTTCAGCCAATTAAGAGCAGAGCTAAATTACCTCAACTAGATAAAGAGTATCTACAAAGAAATCTACAGATAATGTCATACATAATGTTGAAAAACTGAACGTTTTCCTGCTAAGATCAGAAAGTGAAGGAAGTCCACATTCATCACTGTTTTTCAATGTAGTACTAAAAGTCCCAGCCATGACAATAAGGCAAGAAAAAGAAATTAAATTCCCATAAATTAAAAAGGCAGAAATAAATTGTTTTTATTTACAGATGGCATGGCCTGAATGCATATGTAGGAAACCCCAAGGATTAAAACCAACCAAAAAACTTGTAGCGCTAATAAGTGAGGTTAAGTAAGATGGCAGGATGCAAGACCAACATATAAAAATCAACAGTATTTCTATACACTAAGAAAGCTGTAGTGTGAAAACTGAATTTGAGAATACAAAAACATTTATAGTTATTCAAACCATTTATAATTATACAAACAATGAAATACTTAGGTATGAATTTAACAAATCTTGTACAGAACTTGTATGCCAAAAGCTAACTTTGCTGATGAAAGACAGAAAACCTAAATAAATGGAAAGACATACTGTACTCATATATTGAAAGACTCAAAATAGTAAAGATGTCATTTTTCCCGAATTAATCTGTAGTTTTAATGTAATTCCTATCAAAACCGCACCAAGTTTTTTTTTATAGACATATACTATCTTTTATAAAATATATGGAAAAGTCACAGTCTCTAGAATAGCCATGAAAATCTTGGAAAAAAATAAAATAGAAGGAGTAATTCTATCAGATATTAAAACTTACTGTGGGGCTTCAATAATCAAGACTGTGGTACTGGTAGAAGGATAGATACATAGGTAAAACTGAAGAAATAGTCCTGAATAAGTACAGATTACTGATTTTTGATAAATCACCACAGCAATTCAATGAAGGAAGAATAGCCTTTTCCACAAATGGTGCTGGAGCAGAAAAACAAAAAGAACCTTGAGTTGAGATAATGATCATAAACGTAAAAAGTAAAACCATAAAATACAGAGAAGAAAACACAGGAGAAAATCTTCAGAACCTAAGGCTAGGTAAAGAGATTTTAGACTTGACAGGAAAAGCACCATAACAGAAAAAAATTACAAACTGGACTTCATCAAAATTAAAAACTTTTGCTCTGCATATGACCCTTTTAACAGGTTATAAAAATAAGGTACAGAGTGGGGAAAATATTTGCAAACTACATATTTGACAAAGGACTTGTATGTAGAATATGTAAAGAATTCTCATAATTAAACAAAATAAAAACAAACCAATTGGAAAATGGGGGAAATACATGAAGAGAGACATTTCATCAAATGTGATATACAAACAAGAGGTTCAATATCACTAGCCCTTAGAGAAATGAAAATTAAAACTGCAATGAGATATCACTACATGCACCTATGTGAAGAGTTATTTTTTTTCTTTTTTTAAAAAAAGGACCACACGAAATGCTAGTAAAGATGTGGAGAACATGGACCACTCATGTATTGCTTGTGGGGATATAAAAATGATCCAGCCACTCTGGGAGAGAGTTTGGCAGATTGTTATAAAACTACATATACACTTACTACATGACCCATCACTTGAGCATTTGTCCCAGAGAAATTAAAATTTACATCTACATAAAAACCTGTACATAAGTGTTTCTAGAAGTTTTATTAATAATAGACAAAAACTGGACACAATGAGATGTCGTACAATGGATAAATGGTTACACAAACTCTGGTACATGCATACCATAGAATACTACTCAGTAATAAAAAAGGAAAAGCTATTGACACATGCAACAATCTGAATGAATATCAAGGGAATCTTGCTAAGTGAAAAAATGTCAATCTTAAAAAGTCATATACTGCATGATTCAAATTTTAGAACATTCTTAGGATGATGGAATTATAAAGATGGAAAATGGTGGTTTTCAGGGGTTAGGGATCATGGAGTGCAGAGGGAGACAATAAAGGAATAGCAGGAGAGACATCCCTGTGGTGATAGAACAGTCCTATATCTTGATTGTGCTGGTGGTTATACAAATCTAAACATGTGATAAAATTCCATAGAAGGATACATGCAGACATATACACCAATGAATTCATGTAAAACTGTGAAATTTGAGTAACATCTGTGGACATAGCAATGTAAAACTTCTGATTTTCATATCGGGGTAAGATTATATAAGATTTTGCCATTGAGGGAAACTGGTTGAAGGGTTTACACAAGATCTTTATGTATTCTTTTTGCAACTTAATTTGAGTCCACAACTGTTTCTAAATAAAAGGTTTTAAAAATGAAGGTAATTCAAAGAAAATTTCCAGTAAGATATGTTTCTTCTTTCTCATTTCTATTTGGAATCATAGAATGGCATAAAATGCACAAAATTTTATCTTTCACTTTCCTTTATGTATTTTAATGTCATCATAAGTTTATTTGTAATGATGTTTATCTTTTAGTTGGTCCAATACTTTAGTATCTCTTATTCAAAAAATATAATATACATCAGATATATTTTTAATTTTATCCAGGGTCATAATCATTTCCAAACACCTTCCATAAATGATTTAGTGTAGTATCTGAGATTGTCTCAGGAATAGATTAAGAGGGAGAAGCATCTGATTGAATAGAAAGTATTTACATTATTGTAGTGTCAATATATAGCCCAAGCCCTCCTCTAAACTGAATTAGCCTATTTGTATAGAAATAAATACAATAGTACCTTTATTTTAGATGAGATATACTTTAGAGTCTTATGATCAAAGGATGTTAAAACTACTAGCTTTTCATCTGTAAACTGTGGACTGATTTAAAATGTAATGTTTCAGTGGACTCAAGTCATGTAATGTTTCAGTAGCTAGATGATAAATTTATTGTTCCAATGTTTATACAGCATTCCAAATTTGACCATCAATACTCCTTGTACATATAAAGTTTTCAATAGATACATTCAATACAAAATGCAAAATATCAAAAAGCTCCTATTCCTGACAGCAGTTTGGGAGACCAGTGGCTGCCAAGGGAAGAGGGTCTTGTTTTGGATCTTTGCTTCCACATGGGTGAAGTAAGGTATATAGTCCCAAAGTCTCTACTCTAAAGAATCCCAGAACTGATTGCTAAAAATTATGTAACACAATGTCATAACATGTGATTGACTTGGTCAATTTGTTTGACTAAGTCTGTGGAAAAATAAAATCAAAGGCTTTATTTGATTGACGAGTCAGTTTAGTCAAAATACTCGAGTCAAAACTAAAATAGCAATTCTGGTAAGTCATGTTGGACATAGTCTAAATGGAACTCACTGCATGAAAGCCCAGATCATATAGACTTTGAAATGTCTGCATATGAAAATTTAAGGCAAAATACAAATTATCATTTGAGATATGTATCACACTAGCTGTCACCCAATTTTACAAGGTAGAGTAAGAGGCGGGCTACATGAAGCATACTCTAATCATTTTCTGAAAATGTCCACATAACAGCAAAGCTGGCATTTTATAATTTCCAGAGCTATAAATCATTTTTAAAATCATGATATTACTTAAAACAGATGTGAAAACATATGTTTGCTACAGTTGTATAAACTGCCTACTTGTCAAACTTAATAAATGTTGAGACTTCTACTTTAACTGAATTCCCTTTTAAGAACTAAAATCTATTTGAGGAAAATATATTTTATTTTAAGTACAAATGTAACTGGTAGAACTTAACATAGAAAATCTCATTTAAAAGAAAGTTTTCCATTATAACCAGAGAAGTACAGTTTAATATGCCACTCCAGTCTATTAATGTCCTCACCAGGATGTGTGACCAACATATTTGAAATGAGTGTAACTGTGCCATTCCACAGTAAGAGATTCAGAAATGCCAGTGCATACCACTGTGTATTTTATGAAAATCAGCTACTGTACATCTTTACTAGCACTCCAGCTGATTTTTAATAAGACACAGCAGTGTGTACTTGAACACTGCAGCAAACAGGCCAGTCCTAAATGCCATTTTGACTTATGGGGTTTGCAGTACTGACAGAATCATGTGTATCATGTACAGCTTGAGATTTTCCTAGAAAATATGCTTTACTTCCAAGCTGTCCTTCAAATAGTGATGACTTGCTAGGAAAGAAGTTTCAGGAACAAATTGTTTTTGAGTTATGAATGAAATTTCATTTTTAACTATAATTCCATTACCAGTGTAAGAGTTTGGGTAGTTTAATATACTGAACCTGACTTCCATTCTGACCACTTTTCTGAAATAAAGCATTTATATCTTGGGGCCCCAGAGAGTACAGTCTTTCAGTGTTTGGATAAGAAAAGACAAAATATGTGGCAAGGAAACCAACAATGTACCAATGAAATTAAAATTATACATTATTCCAAATTCTAACTAAAATGCTCATCTAGGTAATTAGAAAGCAAGTTCAGTCTAGAGAAGAAATAAAAAAAATGTCTCCATTAACTCTTCAGCTCATGGAATGTTTTTTTCTGTATATTATGAGCATCTTTATTAAAGATGGAAAAATGCACCCTATAGTGAAGAACAATCAGACCATCTGATGATCTAATAAATTACATGTTAGCTTATGTTCTTTAGCTTAGAGTTACTAACTCATGGTGATAGTAATAACGCATAGCCTATAACATTTGCTGATATATTTTCCTTTACTCTTACCTTTACAGCCTTTTAAACAAAGTTGTACTCAGTTTTCATATCAAGGAAGCAAGTCTTTGAAATTCTTACTTTCCCTACCTTCTTTAAACAGATATCCTAAGAAAAAATTGGATACTGTGCAGAAATGACACGTTTGTCAGTTGATTACAAGCCAGATTGATGTCATATCTATCAATATTACAGGTAAATACCTGATTGGAGCTGCTTGCTAAACTTTCCTCTGAAATGTCCAAATTAGCATATACTTTTAAAATCACTTTTCAGTGTTGAAGGGAACATCTCTCCTCTATGACAGTAACTCAAGTTTTCCAAACATAACCATCAAATGGTGATTCATTTAAATATAGTCAACAAAGTGCATACATAATAAAAAGAGAATCAGATGTCTCGGATCAGGCATAATAAAAGGGCTTAGGGTAAAGTTTCCAACCATAGGCACAGAGAAACTTTGGACTAATATGTTATTTATAACATCAAATAAACAAGCTTCAGGTAAATATTATTTTTTTACTACTAAAAGAATTTATCCAAAGCCAGTATGGATCTGTTCTGACTTAGGGAAATGTGGATGCAATATACAGCAATGGGATGTTAATTGAGTTAGTATCTGATCTTTATATGTACATCAAATAAGCAAAAGTCATTTTACCTTTATTTTCCCTTTGGAATTTTTTGATGGTTGGTCCATTATCCTGATCAACGATAAGTTCCTCTCTATTGTTGGGCATCATCACTATAAATAAGAGATATAACTGAGTAATTTTATTGCAAAACACCCAAAAGAAAAGCAGAAAACCATTACATAAATACCTATTTTACTCCAATAACAACATGAATTTTATACACTTCTACTTCTGAACAATGAAAAGATTTTTGTTGTTCTGATGATCATACAATTTAAAAGTCAATAAGCTGCTTAATCATATGAATTTTAAAGTATAATTAATACATAGTACATATATAATTTCCAACATATTTTCTTTAAATCATTTAAAATATTTCCTCTTTTGAAATTCATATACAAATTAGTTATTTACCTCCATAATTAATAATATATTTCCCAAAATGCTTCAGAGAGAATTTTGCACTTAATCTCATGAGTTTAAAATAATTATGAATTTAGTTTACTTTGTAGAGTTTTTGCAAATATATAGCAAAATTAATAGATAAAATATAAATTTCTGGTAACTGTAAGTGCTTCTTCGCAAGACATTTATATTGAAAGAGGAAAAACATCAATTTCAGTTTATCATTTAATTCTCTTTAGTTATATTTTATTAAAATGTTATATAGCACTATCAATAAAGTATGGTCACTTTAAACCAAAAATCATCAAACCTTTTAATTCACTTATAGACAATCTCACTATCACGCTTGGACAATTGTGGAATGTGCATAGAGAGTATAATTACTGCCGGTGGAATAAGAAATGTTTTATGTTGTCAAGATTTTTTATAATATTATATTGCTTTGGATATAGTTTATTTCTAAGTATGACATCTCTTATGATATGTCTATTACAGAGTACACATATTTCCCTGTGTGCTCTGCTTTTAGCCAGCGCTCAATGAATAATTCTCTCTCTCTTTTTCCTCTCTACGGCCCTCCCTCATCAGTACAAAGATTTTCCTAATAGAAGAATGTATGTTTCTTCATTCCTTTATGGTCATCTGGCTACTCCCACAGGTCTTGCTCAGACTCTCTTGAATCTGTTGCACACAATATTGTAACTAGTAGGTTAGTCTGCATCCACAGAAGAGAGTAAAGCTAGAAAACCTCTGTCACCTCTTCCAGGAATTAAATTTACTCCTTTATGGCCAATAGCTACAAGTTCTAATTCAGTGGTTAATTCTGGCTGCACATTAGAATGTCCTGAGAAGATATTGAAAAGCAAAACAGAGCACTCCTTCTAGGCTCTATTCCAGACCAGGTAAATGAGACCCTGAGCATGTGGCCTGGGCATCCAGATTTGTAAATGCTCCATAGGTGATTATAATGGGGAGCCAGACTTGAGACCCACTGGGATCACTATGAAGCTAAATAGTTACAAAGAATATATACTATTGACAAGCTTAGTGAGACTTGGATGAATTTCCACAAGAGAGAAATCATCTTTGTCCTTCCCCACCACAAATCCAGAACCTAACACCTTCCCTAATCCCTCAAATTTCTTTTATCCCCCATAAAAACATTATTTTGGAGAGTCTTGAAGCAATCACTCTTATGAAGTGTAAAAATTTAGAGTTTACATTAAAAATGTCCCAATAGTAAGACTAAAAGAAGAGAAGATATTATTTTCCCTAAAGCAAATGGATACTTAGGAAATTGGATTGTGTAGGTACAGAAGATTAATGAAGATTTTACCTAGCTCACTTGGTTCATACTTATTATATACCAAATGAGAATTTGTTATAGCTGAATGCACTGGGTAATGTCTGTATACCTGAGTAGGATCAAGCAGCAGGAGATGATAAGTAATCAAGGTAAAGCCACACAGAGAAAAATAGTGCTTATCCTTCACATTTCCTTAGTGCTTTAAATTTCTGAAGTGTTTTTTTCCACATATTATTTCATTTGACCTCATAAAACTCCAGTGCAATAGGCAGAGCAGTAATTATATCCATATGTTAGGTAAAGATACTCATTGTGGTTAAGTGACATACCCAAGATCTCATAGCTAGTTAGTGCCAGACTGTGTCTAGATTCAAGTCTCCAATATGCCAGATCACTGACAATAACATTATAATATTTCTGGAATAGTGTCTGTGGTGTAAGACTTCTGAAACAATAAAAAAGAAACGTAGGAAAAATCATGTTAAAATTTGTGATCTGAATTGCTGAGATTATTGCAAATCATATATTGATTCACTTTTTAATCACTCTTACATGATCAACTGTCCAAAGGATATCTTATCTTCCATTATTCAAAGGGTGCTGTGAATATAGCAAGTGATTTGTATCACACTAGCTGCCAAATACCAGCATATTGAATTAACATATACTCTACAAAAATCCCATCAAATTGTTCCCATGAGATCCAGTGATACAGTAAATGAAGCCCCTTCCAGAGAACAAACTTCTAACACCTTTTTTGTTGTTCATATTGCTTCTGTAATAAAGAATCACCACTTTTCAAAAAGCATCAATTCCCCCAGGTTTTTCTCCCCTCTCTATTGCCTAATGAAGAATTTCCTGAAAGATTATCTTTCAGTTCCTTGCTTCAGGTGAGATACTCACCCATTCTCTCTGAATGGTGATCCATCTGAGAGGGAGAGCTGGACACACTGCTGCTGGGGTGGGAGGAGGTCTGGCTCCCAGGGCGATGACTCTCTTCCAGAGAAGGAGCTGGAGAAGGACTCTCTGGGATCCGTTCCTTACACAAAAGGAAACATAAAAGGAAATGTGATCTTGCACAAAGTTTTTCACGTTGGGGGAATCCATAACATTTGAAATGTTGACCTCTCATCCTGAAAGTGCATACATTCATAATACTTGGTCTTAAACACATATCTTCAGACAAAACCATATTTTTTTGTTCTTGGGAAATTAATGGGATATTGTGAGGGTTAAATAAGAGAAAAAGATGAAAAGTCTCAGTGCTATGCCAGATACATGGTAGAGCTCAAGAAAGGTTAGTTTCCATTTCCTTTCCTAGGAAATACATCAAGGATTACGAAGTGAAGTGACTATTGTTAGTGCAAATTTGTTATTGTAAGCTTCTACATTGATATAATGTTCAGGCCATAATCTGGAGGGTGAGCTTACTGTCTGAGTAAAAAATCCCCCAAAGGTAAACACCTGGAACCCTGGAATGAAACTTACAAATAGTGGCGCCTGGTACATGTTGTGTCTTTCTGCACTGACAAAACTTATGGAAATAAAATACTTGTGATCTATCAGACCTTAGGAATTCATGTTGAATTTTGCAAACAAAATAGTTTGATAGTCACAGGACACAACGATGGGTTTTGAAACTAACACAAAGACCTATCAATATCAGTTCCTTAGTATTGTTTAGATTTTTATAGTTTTAAACTATGAATTTGAATAAAAATAACATTTCTTTTATATATCTCAACAGTAATGGTTATGGTTCTCAGGACTTTTGTGATAATGAATATTGCTAAAAACTCTGAAGTTATTCACTGTGTTTATGCATCACAAACTGATGAATAAATCTGAAAATCATTTAGTTAATTTGATCAATTAAAAAAACACATTGTAGATTTTTTGATGATGGCCATTCTGACTGGTGTGAGATGATATCTCATTGCAGTTTTGATTTGCATTTCTCTAATGATTAATGATGTTGAGCACTCTTTCATGTGTTTGTTGGCAGTCTGTATATCTTCTTTGGAGAAATGTCTGTTTAGGTCTTCTACCCATTTTTGGATTGGGTTGTTTGGTTCTTTGTTATTGAGCTGCATAAGCTGATTATAAATTTTGGAGACTAATCCTTTGTGAGTTGCTTCATTTGCAAATATTTTCTCCCATTCTGAGGGTTGTCTTTTGGTCTTGTTTGTGGTTTCCTTTGCTGTGCAAAAATCTAGAAACAATAAATGCTGGAGAGGGTGTGGAGAAAAGGGAACACTCTTGCACTGCTGGTGGGAATGTGAATTGGTACAGCCACTATGGAGAACAGTATGGAGGTTCCTTAAAACACTACAAATAAAACTACCATATGACCCATCAATCCCACTACTGGGTGTATACCCTAAGAAAACCGTAATTCAAAAAGAGTCATGTACCAAAATGTTCATTGCAGCTCTATTTACAATAGCTCGGAGATGGAAACAACCTAAGTGTCCATCATCAGATGAATGGATAAAGAAGATGTGGCACTTATATACAATGGAATATTACTCAGACATAAAAAGAAACGAAATTGAGCTATTTATAATGAGGTGGATGGACCTAGAGTCTGTCATACAGAGTGTGAAATAAGTCAGAAAGAGAAAGACAAATACCGTATGCTAACACATATATATGGAATCTAAGAAAAAAATGTCATGAAGAACCTAGGGGTAAGACAGGACTAAACACACAGACCTACTAGAGAATGGACTTGAGGATATGGGGAGGGGGAAGGGTAAGCTGTGACAAAGTGAGAGAGTGACATGGACATATATACACTACCAAACGTAAAATAGGTAGTTGGAAGCAGCCGCATAGCACAGGGAGATGGGCTTGGTGATTTGTGACCACCTGGGGGGTGGGATGGGGAGGGTGAGAGGGAGGGAGATGCAAGAGGGAAGAGATGTGGGGGCATATGTATATGTATAGCTGATTCACTTTGTTGTAAAGCAGAAACTAGCACACCATTGTGGAGCAATTATACTCCAATAAAGATGTAAAAAAAAGACACATTGTAGTGTTTATCCATATATGCAATAAATGTGACTCAGTGATAGATATGCTGGGACAGAGAATGTTTATTCTATAAAATATTTAATTAATCCATAATAAATGTCTTAAATTAAATGTTCTGTCTAATTATGTGTAATTACAACCTCAGTATTCTAATCATAACATTAAAAATTAGTTTGTCAAATATGTGCTTATACATTTTCACAATGATTTTGCACAAGAGGCCCAAAACAGATAAACTCCTTAAAGGAAAACTGCTTAATGCAAAATTAATATTATGAGAGTTAAAGGTTATTATTTCATTAGTGGAAATTAACATTTTGCAATGTCTATCATTGTGGCAGAGAGAATAGTGTCTCCCTGACCCGCCAAAGATGTTTAGTCCATATCCTAAGAGCTAGAGCCTGTGAATATGTTATCTTAAATGGCAAAATGGACTTTTCAGATATGACTGAGAACCTTGAGATAGAGCTATTACACTGGATTATCTTGGGGCAGAAAGAAAAGTCAGAGGAAGATATGATTATGGAAGAATGGTCAGAGAGATAAGCTGGAAAAGGCAAGGAAATCGATTCTTTATTGGGAGCTTACAGAAAGAAATGCACTCTTTCCAGAAGCTTGATTTTAGCTCAATGATAACCATGTCAGACATCTGACCTACAGAACTGTAATATAATAAATTTGCATTGTTTTAAGCTACTTAATTTGTCATAATTTGTTACAGAAACAATAAAGAACTAATACAGTCATCAATGTAGTATGTTCATTTTTTAATGTTGTTTTATATATTATTATTTAGCTAACATTTGATAATTTTAATGAAATGAACAGTAGACTTTGAGTATATTAGCTGCAATATGATATAGTTATTAAATACCAATAATTGTAAATATATACTACACCTTAAAGTCTCTATGACTTTTGTCATGCTTCAAAAACAATGTTTTAAGACAGGGAAATATATATTTCATTTATATTTAGTATACAGTTAAGTATACAGTTGCAATACTATGTACACACGGCAAGATCAAAAGACACATATAAGCAAAGCAGAAGAAGAGAATCATTTTTTTCCAAATAATTATATTTGTATTTTGGAGGGAAGGTATGGAGATGGGCAGCAAATTATATAGAGACTTTATACCACATTGTTTTACTTTTTGAAAAGACTAGTAGTTCATCAGCTGTGAAATTCAACCTGAAGTGTAGTGATTAAAAATATAATCCCTAAATAGCATGTGTACATACACACACACCCCCCAACGAAAGGAATTTCATATATGAGGTCAAAATTATTTTATGCTTTTCACTGTTGTGTAGTTTCAATGATTCTATGCTAAACTATGCCCATTCAGTCTTTGAATTCTAACATTGGATATTTGCTGAAAAATATGTAATTTAATAGCTATGTTTATCTCTAATGGACCTGTAAGTGAATGGATAGGGACAAAGTACAGCAGTTACTGAGCAAAAATAGAACTGAACAAACAAAATCACTGTGTAGTGGCAAACAGGAATAATACACAGCAATATATGCTGCCATAATAAAAATGGAAAATTTGGGAGTGATTCATAAAGTTGATGGTTTGGAAAAGCAAGAGAATTCAAGTGACAGTGATACTTGATCTTGCTCACCCTGCTTATAAAATGAAAGCTCATACTGAATTTTTTAAAAAATTGGAAGAACATCTACACAAATAGAAAATACTATAAATAATGAGAAAAAATACAATGCTATAAAGAGGAATCCTCCAAAATGTTTAAAATTTTCATATGAACAAATAATATGAACTCAAAAAATTACACATAAACACTTTCTTTGACATTTTGAACATTAGGTGGAAAAATAAATTAACTTTGAAAACATGACTTAGAGCTACAGTAGCATTTTGCATACAGTCATATTTCTGCTTTAATATTTTGTAGCCTGCACTTTCCAAATTCGATCAAGGTTCAATTCATTGTTATTGTTTCCTAAGACCTCACAGAGGTCAGACTTGTTTCACCATGTAAACAACATTAGATGAATCCAGTGCCTCATACTGATTAAGAATTAGGTGAGTTTAAAAAAGTAATCTGTGGCTTCCCTGGTGGCACAGTGGTTGAGAGTCCACCTGCCGATGCAGGGGACCACCTGCCGATGCAGGGGACACGGGTTCGTGCCCCCGTACGGGAAGATCCCACATGCCGTGGAGCGGCTGGGCCCGTGAGCATGGCTGCTGAGCCTGCGCGTCCAGAGCCTGTGCTCCGCAACGGGAGAGGCCACAACAGTGAGAGGCCCGCGTACCTCAAAAAAGAAGAAAAATCTGTAGGAAACTGGGAATGCTTAATTTTTCCTAAAATAATGAATAGTTCTATAAACAATTTCTACTTTGCAAGTAAGCAGATCCATTTTTCAGCCCTGTAATCAGTATGCATCTATTTAGCTACTTAACTGCAATGTGTTTTGGTTCATTAGGTGGCTACTGTTGTGTCTCAGCCTCGTTAAATTTTCACAGCAAGTTAATCTGTTTTATTACAAATGAGAACACAAGTGATAATGTCTTCACCATTTGCCAAATACAGGGTTAACAGTATTTGCAACAAATCAATAAGGGCATTTAAAAAGGAAAATTGCAAATCTATAACTCCATTTTACTCATTGATGACTTAATTTTATTTGGCATTTATGACTTTTACAACACTGTTACTCTTCATGTATTTCATTTGTGCCCCATCAAAAACAGCTGTAGCTCTTCTGAAACACTGCAGAAGTTTTCTCCATAGTCAGTCAAAGTAGCAAAGGAGGGAGATTTCCAAAACTGATACATACTTACCCAATCAATCCCCACTTTCCCCTGAAATTAGTAAAATTATCTGCAATAATAACTCAAATTCTAGCATATACATACATAGTTCAAGGCTTGTGCCTAAGAAGAAAGAGTCATTATAGAAAACATTTTTAATTAGTACCTATTATTCCCTCTTCTATCACACTGTTTCCCTTTTTTGGGGGTACATATGTTCAAAGGAGATGTTCATCATATTAAATCATTTGAAAGTACATTTGAACCTTAATAAAAAACAGGGTCAAAGCTGAGAATAATCAGTTTTATACAAGGTTTAACACAGTCAGTTTGGTAAAGGCTTTAGTTTGTTGGCACTAAGGTATCAATTCTGCCCATTTTCATGGAGATCCTTTATTTCATCTCAATGTATTTCTTTACATCTTTGGAAATATAATATACACAGAATTTGTGAAGTACTAATACATGCATATTAAACGTGTTTATATGTATGTGTTCATGTGTGTAGTTGCCTTTTAAAAACACCTATCTCAATGTTAAATTGTACCTCTGATGTTTTATGATACTGATTCTTCTCAAGCATTCAGTGGGGTTATGTAACATACAATTTGTATTTTTATTTAATTGGAATTCAATTCTCACTGCAATTACTCTTCCAAATGTTAATCTATTAATGAGTTTCTAAAGGATTTAATGGCATTTTGCTGCTTAGGAGTGGCTTTTGGAAGTTTATCTGAATGCTAGATATTTTATTCATGCATTTGTCTTGATATTTCATATTTAATTGATGTGTTCCTTCTGTACTGTCACCAGAGTTATGGAGAAACAGAACAGCTTTTAATTTGACAGACTTAAATAATAAAATCAGGAACAAGAAAATAAGAAGTTTGTTCATTGTTGTTGCTAACTTGGGTTACCATTAGTCCTGAGGAAGAATTTGATGCTCAGATTTATTATCTTTTAATACTATTGGATGCATGATACTTTATGATTTTTTATGAATCAGTTTAAGAATTAGTATGTGTTCCACAATCAACAATATACAAATGTATTTAAGTTAACACAGATGGATATGGCAGGGTTTTCATGAATTTAGAAAAAAACAGACAGATGAGGGGGGTACAACTGGAACATGTAACCATGAGAGAGTCCAAAATCATAAGCATGCCCTAACTGTGACCTATGTAATATTTGGACAAAGGACCCTTCCACCTCTTCAATTTGAAACTTGTTCTGGAAGAGGCTGACAGCTGAAGAGAATCAGCCATAATATCTGTTCATAGCATGTAAATGACCTCGAGTGGGAGAATGGATAGTTCAGTGGGAATATGTATGGCTTGCAAATTATGTTGTAGGCTTGGGCCTCTGCCACCCATCCAAACACACACACACACACACACACACACACACACACACACACACCTTAATTCTCACTCAATGCATCTTCATCTCACGTTCTAAAAACAGTAATAGCTATGTCTTTCCACAGAGCACTTAGAATAAGACTCAACTAGTGATTTTTTCAGTGAATTTGAATTATCACAAAAAACGCTCTCTGTGTTGACTAATTTTAATACCAGATGTTCACGTGCTAATGCCATTGCCTTGTGACAATTTCCAATCAATTCATTAATTGCCAGCTGCTCAGCTAAACAAAAAACACAGCTAATCAGATGATAGTGGTAAATAGCTAAATAACAGCTTCCTACTTAAATTTCTTAAATTTGTTATCAGAGAAAACTATGGCACACTGATATGACAAAGTTTCCCACAAATACAGAAAAACTGTATTATAAAATATTTAAATGTAGGAAAATATATTTTCATATCAGTCAGGTATTTTACCTATTCTGCTCTCAGGATTTTGCCACATTGAGTAATATGACTGAAGGATGAAAACTTCGAAAGCCTAATGATCTTAATGCAATTTTCAATTCATGTTATAGTTATATTAGTTATTAGCTACAAATGATAATATCTGAGCCAACAGCAAAGGGATCTGAGCCAGACCTAAAGACTATGTGCCTGGCATAACAATATTCCCAAACTAGTTTCTGGCCAAAAAACAGAAGCAAACAACAACCACAAAACCAAAACCAAAAAAAAGATTTGTTTGCAACTTATAATGTCTTTTCCAGTTTGGGAATTAACGTCTGTATCACTAATGATCATTTATGTTGAAAACACTCCTCAAAGTTTAATATCCGATGAATCATTAGTTTTCATTCATTCATGCAACAAACATTTATTGAGTGACTAATATACCCATTGAGGATGAAAGAAAGGCCTATGGGTGTCTTCATATGGTGTGTAGATGCTCATAGTTCAGACTAAAGACTAAATAATCCACATATAAACATTTAAAGATAAGTTAAAATAAAATACAAATTGGATCAATTTTGATATCAGAATGGGCATCTCTCTCCAGTTCCCACCAGATCCCTAACTTTTCTATTGTGGCAATGAGATCTAAACAGCCATTGCACATGAACGGATGCTCTCTAGAGGGCGGGTCCAATACCTGTATATGCATCTAATGGTGGGGAACCCTTGGTCCTGGTACTGATAAGAAGTTGCACAGACAAATGTATATAGGGAAAGCTACTTCTTTCTCAGGGTAGCTCTCTGCCATGATTTTGGTTTCTACTTATTACTATTTCTATGTGAGTATAGAAAACATAATAAAAGAAAACATATGTATAAAACAAAATAAAAGAAAATAATATTAGCTAATATATATACTGAGTATTTACTAGATGTCAGACAGTGCTCTAAGTGTGTTAACAAGTTTGTCTCATTGAAGTCTTTTGTTAACACTGTGAAGTAGGTACAATTATTATCCCCATTTCATTGGGAAATAAGGCAAACTGAGATACAGGCAGGTTAATTCATTTTCCTAAAGTCATATAAAAAGAAATTTTGAAACCAGGATTCAAATACAGGCAGACAATCTGACTTCAGAGCTTGTGCTCTTACGCATCATGCCATACTGCCTCCAGTGAAATCTTCTCAATGCATCTTACTTAGCTGCCAAACTATGATGGCTCTAGCCAGAAACAGTATATAATTCTATAAATTATTTTGGGGATGGGGTATCTGCCTGCTTCATTTTGTGTTTTTGATAGAGCAATGTAACATGATCCTTTACACATATTAGACCTTTGCTAAATCAGTGAATTCTGTGTTCTTGCTCTCTGTTTCCTAATAGAAAAAGATGACAGTAATAATGGAGTAAGACAATATTCAGCAATAGCTATCATTTCTGGCCAAATTCAAGGCTAATTGCAATCCACTTGCTGATTTTTTCAATCTGTATTATCCTTTTTTGCCAAAGATTACTAGTGATTCTGAACTTTCCAACCATCCTCTCTAATGCTCTAGAACAGTGCTGTCCAATAAAATTTTCTTCAGTGATGCAAATGTTCCTTACCTGTGCTATCTAATATAGTAGTCAAGAACCATGTGACTATTGAGAAGTTGAAATGTGACTAGTTGAAACCGAGGAACTGAAGTTTTCATTTTATTTAATTAATTTAAATTGAAATAGCCACATGTGGCTAGTGGCTACTATATTGAATAGTGTTGCTATAGTAGGTATGTGCTATGCATCTGCCTAAGATACTTTGTTAACTGTTTACCACCATGGAGGTGGGGAAATTTATTAAACCATAAGCAAATATATATTTTCTTTAGATTCTAAGATTCTTAACGTCACATCACTTCTCAGAGCTCTAAAAAAGCTATGGTTTTCTCTCCTACCTGTGAAAAGGAAATGAAAATGACGAAGCCAGGTCTAGCCTACCTTGCATTAGCTTTCACTATCTAAGGATATTTGCAGGAGTCAACGCCTCTAATCACCTAACTTTTTTCACACTAGGGTAGAAATACTTACACAGTGGTAGAAGAAAAAGGCACAAATGCAATTATGCTCTTTCCAATTTGACTTTATTCTATGTTAAGTTGGTATAATATCAATTGTCAAAGAAACTAATTATTCATTCATTTTATAGAGACTTCTCAAACTTTGACTCACATGTTATGCCTTTCTGAAGAAATAAAAGATAATAGGTAAACTTCTTTGAAAAGATTTTGCTTGATTTGCTTAATGGATATGGGAGAATATTGGCATAGAAAGTTTGATTTGATAAACATTTCATATTTCATGTAATGCTTTAAAAGGAGAGTGTTGTCTTGCTCAAACTAGAGACAATTGGTAAATATACAGTAATTCTGTGAGCCAAGTGTTAAGCTGTTGTTAACTTGAAATCAGCCATTGTGGGAATATTTACACCATAGAAATTGGCAAATGTTATAAATCAGAGGTTTTCTCTTTTATTTTGTTTTGTTTATGAAGAGCTGCTTTACAGACACACCACTGGATGCTGGACCAAATATAAACTTTAAAACAGTGAACTTTTAAGTCTATTATAGGCATTTGAAGGTTTTTTATTTCATTCTAATGTTCAACATTATTGCACTAGGCAAATAACAAGATTATGAATAAGTACACTAAGTGTTGCATTCATTTGAGTTTATGAGCATTCAAATGAACTCAAGTACACTGTCACATTATTAAAACACATATTATGCAAATATACAATCACAGCTGTATGCATTCTCCATTGGTACTTTTAAAGAACCTGAAAAATTAAGGACAAACATGACACACTGACAATCATCCACAAATAAACTTTTAAGCACAGAGAAAGTAGGAAAACTTAAATCATTATACATAGTTTCCATTTTTCTTATGACAGGAATCCTGGTCTCATGGAGTATAAAACAAAATCAGCAAAAGCATGTTTTCAAAATAGTGCATATTAGTTCATTTTATCTGTTTAAATTTTTAATAAAGAATTCTGTTTATTATTTGTCTCTTTCCATTAGGTTATAAACCTTAAAAACCACCTGATGTATAATAGAGACTCAATCAATGGAGAATTAAAATTATGGATGGCTTTAAACCAGATATCAGTGGCTTCTTCTGATTCAAATAGCTAACAATATACTTGCTAACAAATACCAAATTGGCTAACCTGAATTATGATTAGGAGTTAACATGACTTATAGATTAGCCTAACCAGTTTTCTGATGCAGATTCAATCAGAAGAAATTGAAACATAGAAATGAAGTGTAAAGAATGTGAGAGATCTAGTTTGCAGAAAGAAAAAGTGAAGCACAGGAATATTAAAATATGTCCTCCCAGGCACTTTAATCAGAAATACTAAGTGCTTTCAACACCCATTTATGATAAAAACTCTCCAGAAAGTGAGCAAAGAAAGAACAAACGTCAATATAATAAAGGCTATATGTGACAAACCTTCAGCTAACATCATACTCAACAGTGAAAAGCTGAAAGCATTTCTTCTAAGATCAGCAACAAGACAAGGATGTCTGCTCTTGCCACTTTTATTCAACATAGTTCTGGAAGTCCTAGACATGGCAAACAGAGAAGAAAACAAAATAAAAGGAATCCAAATTGGAAAAGAAGAAGCAAAACTGTCACTGTTTGCAGATGACATGATACTATACATTTGATACTATACATAGAAAATCTTAAAAATGCTACCAGAAAACTACTAGACCTCATCAATGGATTCAGTAAACTGGAAGGATACAAAATGAATACACAGAAATCTCTTCCATTTCTATACACTAACAACAAAAGATCAGAAAGAGAAATTAAAGAAACAGCCCCATATACTATCACATCAAAAATAGTAAATACCTAAGGAGAAGAAAGACCTGTATTGGAAAACTATAAGATGCTGATGAAAGAAATCGAAGACAACATAACCAGATGGAAAAATATACCATGTTCTTGGATTGGAAGAATGAATATTGGGAAAATGACTATACTACCCAAGGCAATCTACAGATTCAATGCAATCCCTATCAAATTACTAATGGCATTTTTCACAGAACTGGAACAAAAAATCTTGAAATTTGTATAGAGACACAAAAGACTCCGAATAACCAAAGCAATCTTGAGAAAGAAAAACGGAGGTGGAAGAATCAGGCTCCCTGACCTCAGACTATACTACAAAGCTATAGTCATCAAAAGAGTATGGTACTGGCACAAAAACAGAAATATAGATCAATGGAACAGCATAGAAAGCCCAGAAATGAACCCATGCACCTATCGTCAATTAATCTATGACAAAGGAGGCAAGACTATACAATGGAGGAAAAACAGTCTCTTATAAGAGTTTTTGAAAACTCTTATATGCGGAATCTAAAAAAAATGATACAACTGAACTTATACACAAAACAGAAACAGACTCACAGTCTTAGAGAAAGAACTTATGGTTGTCACAGGGAAGCATGGGGTGGAGGTGAGGGATAGACTGGGAGTTTGGGACACACATGTACATACTGCTATATTTAAAATAGTTAACCAGCTACCTACTGTATAGCACAGGGAACTTTGCTCAATATTCTCTAATAACCAAATGGGAACATATTTTGAAAAAGAATAAAATAAAACCCTTTAAAAATAAAAATGTCAAAATATGTGAAATATAAAAAAAGAAATGCTAAGTGCTGGAAATTAAATATGGTTTATGGAACAAGTCATTCACTAACTTGATATTCTCTATTTCTCATATATTCAAAGCACGTACTGCAAGTCCAGCTTCTGAAGGAAATTGTGATTACAGTCTCATGAACATCAGTGACAACACACAGGCATCAGCTTAACACAAACTACGCTAAAGGAGACTAGCAGGTGTTTAGAAGGATTCTGAAAACAGTATCACAGCATTTTTTTAATTCCAGAGATTTTAAAAAATGATATGAAAACAGGAAAATATTTACCTGAAAGTAAAAAAAAAAGATATACAAGCAATAAGAATAATTTAAACACATCAATAAGTTTGGTAGATCTTTTTGTGAATATTTGTAAATTTTAATACAACTAAACACATATTTTAGACTTTTTTGTAATATGTTATAATCTCTTACTGTGTATATCAAGTTTCTGATATATATTTTTTTTTTCTGCAGCTGTGTGTTAAATCGCTTGCTTTCCTAGATGACTCTATAATCACATTAGATTGTCTATGCTATGGACTGAAAGTTTGTCTCCCCAAAATTCATGGGTTGAAACTCTAATCCTAAATGTGGTGGTATTTAGAGATGGGGCTTTTGGGAGATAATAGATCATAAGGGGGGAAACTTCATGTTGGGATTAGTGCCCTTATAAGAGGCATGGTAGAGCTAGCTTCCTCTCTCTCTCTTCACCTTGTGAGGACACAGCAAGAAGATGACTGTCTGCAAACCAGAAAGAGAGCTCTCACCAGGAACATAATCATAGGCACTTTGGTCTTGGATTTCCCAGCCTCTAGAGCTGTGAGAAATTTCTCTTGTTTAAGCCATCTAGTTTATGGTATTTTGTTATAGTTGACCGCCTGAGCTCAGACAATGTATTACACAGCAAAGAGGATTTTGTGAAGCAAGCTGTTGTGGCTTTCCTTAATTCATAGTGGATTTGTCAGAAAAAATCAAATTCCATAATTATGTCATTTATTTCTAAATAATAACTGTTAAATTTTCTGATCATTCAAATTTTGGAAGGACAGTTTACCTCTAAATGGTAAATATAATATAAAAGATCTGATGACTTCAATGCAAATATTTTGTGAGTAATTACAACGAGTAATACAAATTTAAATACCTGTTTTTTTTTTATGACAAACTACCAGGATAAAAATAATCTGTAAATGTAATAGAGAAAATGTGTTTTTTTAATAGTTCGTGTATGTGACAAGTAGTAGTACATGATAAACTCTCAAATTCATAGGTTTGCCCACTGCATGTGATATTTTAATAGATTGAACTTTGAAAACGTGCTTCACCAAGAAGCACATTGAAAACAAATTTCTGTTGAAATATAGATCAACAGAGGTGTGAAATTTCTGTCCATATAATTGGGTACCACATAGTATCATACTGATAACTGTTCTTAAAAGAAGGGGTGAGGTTTTAACATATGAACACCTAATTTGTCAATTAATTTAAATATTTTTGTTATGCTAGTTCCTGTGAATTATTATTTTAAAACTAATAATGTTACTATCATACAATAGCACCTTTGCAAAAATAAACAAGAGAAACTTGGCAATTATATTAAAAACTTCTCACTACATATTCACTGAATTCAACTGTGTAAAAAAATTTTTTTATTTCCTTCTCATCCTCTGATGGAAATCTATTTCAATAGATTTGCAGAGAAATTTATCAAAAGGAATGCAAAATAAATATTTTGTTTTCAACTGACTTTAGTCAAAATAACTATATGAAAGTAGATGTAATTTTCTTCAGCGTAAAATGGTTTCTGCATAATTGCAGGACTTAAATAACCATGTGATCCATGTCAACTTTTACAAAACAGTATCCAATTGTGTTTGTGAAGGTTCTGACTTCCTCTTAAAATAGGTTGCATATGAAATAGACAAATCAGCAATAAACAAAATTATAGATATATTGCTTTTATACATTAACAATATTTGGATTATTAAAGGAAAAGATAATTATCCTTTCCATTTCAATCGTTATCTTCACCAATAGCCAAATACTAGTCATGAACTCCGTCCCCAAGTGCCTCTTTGATCCAAATTCATCACAAAGCTATCAAAAGTCCCAAACATTCAATCAAAATGTAGCTGATTCATTCTGAGTAATGGTCATTAAGAAAGTAAACAAAGGTACTTCTGAAGAGCCATAATCATGCCTCTATTGAGAGTATTTTTTCATCATTTCAAAGTAAGCGTGACAATTCCATTACTGTAAATCATGTTTTTTTTTCATAATAGAGTTTCCTTGTTTTGTGTGGGGTCACATTTATATAGTAGCCATCCAGTTTCAAAATCATAGGAAACTTATTCCATCTTTTTTTTTTTTTTTTTTTTTTGTGGTACGTGGGCCTCTCACTGTTGTTGCCTCTCCCGTTGCGGAGCACAGGCTCTGGACGCGCAGGCTCAGCGGCCATGGCTCAAGGGCCCAGCCACTCCACGTCATGTGGGATCTTCCTGGACTGGGGCATGAACCCGTGTCCCCTGCATCGGCAGGTGGACTCTCAATCACTGCGCCACCAGGGAAGCCCCTATTCCATCATTTAAATAATGTTCATGGGTGATTTTTTGTCTCAAAGAAAACTCAGATTCCTGGTTTACGTTCTGATCAAGTATTCAAACAGCTCTGATTAGCTGGAGTAGACTAGTTCACTGAGGACCACAATCTTTACAGGAAGCACAATGCCTCTTGGCCATGGAAATATATATGGAGCTTAATAAAAATTTATCAGTTTTTCTTTGCCTTTCCTACAAAGGTTATGTTTTAAATTTTCTCTTTTTTTTTACATCTTTATTGGAGTATAATTGCTTTACAATGGTGTGCTAGTTTCCGCTTTACAACAAAGTGAATCAGTTATACATATACATATGTTCCCATATCTCTTCCCTCTTTTGTCTCCCTCCCTCCCACCCTCCTTATCCCACCCCTTTAGGTGGTCACAAAGCACCTTGTTGATCTCCCTGTGCTATGCAGCTGCTTCCCACCAGCTATCTATTCTATGTTTGGTAGTGTATATATGTCCATGTGACTCTCTCACTTTGTCACAGCTTACCCTTCCCCCTCCCCATATCCTCAAGTCCATTCTCTAGTAGGTCTGTGTCTTTATTCCTGTCTTACCCCTAGATTCTTCATGACATTTTTTTTCTTAGGTTCCATATATATGTGTTAGCATATGGTATTTGTCTTTCTCTTTCTGACTTACTTCACTCTGTATGACAGACTCTAGGTCCATCCACCTCACTACAAATAACTCAATTTCATTTCTTTTTATGGCTGAGTAATATTCCATTGTATATATGTGCCACATCTTCTTTATCCATTCTTCATTGTTTTAGAAGTCCCACAAACTGGAAGCTAATTTAAAATGGAACAAAAATGTCTAGAATCTCACATTTCTTCTGCCTTCACTTCTTTTACTCCCATGTGCATCTATTACAATCATATCAATATTTCAAGGCCCAGCTCAAATCCATCAACTGTAATTCCATTTGTGATTCCTGCTCTCTCTTTCTTCAATCTAGGTTTGATCTCTCCCTCCTCTAAATTCTGGTAATACTTGGTTATTCTCTATGCTATCCATCACAGTCTTATGTAAGTTAAATGGTACTTGTTGCTTGTCTTAAATTTAATTTGTGAGCCCTGGAAGTCAGGAATTATGTCCTATTCATATCCTATATTTCTCTCTCTGTGATGTGTAAATATCAAGAGTATAATATTTGTTGAATAAATGGAGGAACAAAGGAACAAATCAAGGGTTGCCCGGATTAGCTACTCTTTTTATCCTATATACCCTTATATTATCTCCTCAACAAAAGGAAAAATATATGAAAGAGCTTAGTTCACATGTTACTTGGAGGGCAGAGAGACCATTTGCCAAACTAATAGGAGACATAAGGAAGATTATAAAATATTCTTTGTGTTTCATTACCCATTTATCCTGAAATTTTGAAAAAATTTATTCTAGAATATGATGATAATGATATAAATTATCATGAGTATTTATTTAATGTTTCACAGTTTTAAACTATATTTTACTCATATTATCTCCAGACAGCCAACGAAATAAGTGGTATAGATTATTACTATCACCTATATTTTACAGTTGTGGAAACAAGTTCAGGAGGGTTAATTGTCATATCCAAGGTCATTCAGCTATTAATTGGCAGAATAAGAATTGAAATTCAGGTCTTTCTGAGTATAAGCCTTGTATGGTATATACTACTCCACAACCGCATCACAAACACCAAAAAGATGCAGTGGTTACTTTGTCTCACACCAGCAATGGGAATGGATTTTGCACATTCTTCTACTCTGTCCTTAGCTGGGCACACCTCCCACACACTGTTCTTATGAATGCAAGACAGGAAGCTAGAAGTAAAGGTCATATCTGTGGTCATTTAATGAAAACAAACAACAACAATAACAAAAATAAAAAACAAAAAACACCTTAGCAGGCTTAGTCAGAAATCAAACTCATCAATACTTTATGCTAAGCAACTGAGTCAATGAGCTGTGTGTTTATACTGAAGATCTAATGGTATTGCTATTATTTTATCAACATTTACATGTAATTAACACCTTTGTCCTCTTCTAAATCATGATTCTTACCTTTATAACTGAGGCCCCAGCTCTGGAGAGTGGACTGTGGATCTGGGCTGCAGCAGCCATGTTGGCAATAGTATTGAGATGGTTCATCTGATTCATTGCCATGGCAACTGATGCAGGAGGTAAGCTGACTGGAAGTAGGGGATGAGGCATCATCATAAATGGCAGATCCAGTCCTAAAAGAGACAGCACATGTTAAATTATTACATTAGCTACATTGTTTGGACAAAGGGAAATCACATCAAAATTGATCCTATAAAATAGTAAAAAAAATCTATATTTCACTCTTGTTGAATTTTTTTAAATGAATTTTTTTTTTTTTTTTTTTTTTTTTTAAATGTATTTATTTATTTATTTATGGCTGTGTTGGGTCTTCGTTTCTGTGCATGGGCTTTCTCTAGTTGTGGCAAGCGGGGGCCACTCTTCATCGCGGTGCGCGGGCCTCTCACTATCGCGGCCTCTGTTGTTGCGGAGCACAGGCTCCAGACGCGCAGGCTCAGTAATTGTGGCTCACGGGCCCAGTTGCTCTGCGGCATGTGGGATCTTCCCAGACCAGGGCTCGAACCCGTGTCCCCTGCATTGGCAGGCAGATTCTCAACCACTGCGCCACCAGGGAAGCCCTAAATGAATTTTTAATATATCCTAGTATCTCTGAGAAATTACTAGTACTTATGGCATTTAACATTGTTTTATAATTTAAAAATATTCCTATATCCACAGACTTTTATTTAACAATATTCCTTGTTCATGCTATCACTCCCAAAATAGTTTCAAGGTTCAAACTATTTTACTTATAAAAACAAACAAAAATCTTTCAGCTGAACATCACTTTGTTTAACAAAAAGAAGTAACTTTCTTTTTAAACATTATAATGTACTGATGTGTAGATAGTTTCTAGCTTAACTCTTTCTTTAGGAGACATAATAGTGGTGCTGGTATGATAAGATATAGATTAGGCTTCAGAATTATTGAAGAAAATAAGATTTGGAATATGTCCTACTCTTTTAGTTATAAATCTCTAAAATGAATGTGTATAGCTCTAATTTGGAACCTTTGTCTGTAAGGAATAACTCCCCTACCAAAATATCAGCCTGTTTTCCAGTTTAATAACAAATACCAATATTTTTGAGTAGCGTCAAGAATTCCATTTGTTTTCTTATGCAATGTGAAATATTTCTCACATATTTTGAATTTCTTAATATCTTTCAAGTACTATCCACATTACACTTGTGGTAGCCACAGATATGTCATCACAAAAATGGTAACAAATTAAAATAGTTGTCTACTTTCCCCTTATAAGGTTGGGATTTGTGAAGAAATACCTTTGAGCAGAGGATAAGGAAAGTTAGCTTAACATTACGGATGTTAACATGACTACAATAAGTAAACCATAGCACTTTATAATGTATTTTAAACTATTATCTTGATCTTGCCTTATTTTGGACATGAGCCCAGAAACTATCAATCTTTAACAGATGTTCTAAAACATGCTTGCCTAAAATTTTCCTAAATTGTTACCGACTATTAACATTCTACTATGGGCAATGTTTGTGTTTGTCTTGCACACAATTATCAACTGTTAATAACATCTCTTTTTCCTCTTTGCCATCCCCTCATTTCTTCTTGCTTCCCATATCACAACAGCAAGTGTACAACAATGAATCTATAGGAAATATATTCACAGGCCCCTTAAATATATTTCCTCAAAACAACAGTAACAGTAATACAAACATTTTACACACATATTTTTAGGACAAAAAGGAGGCTAGAAGGAAGAAACATTGTGAATTGATTTGAAGTCCATCTCCTGGGTTCAAAATAATGGTTGAATTAAAGTCATTAACAAAACAATTTCAAAAGCAGCACGATAAAACAAACTTCCGGATATAACAGGTCTCATACATTAAAGTGGTTATCTCTATTAAAGAAACTTGTAAATAAAGAATACAACCATCACCAATATTTCTGATAAAGATAGCTACAAAATGCACTGTTATCAGAATTACACAAGGATGATAAAAAAGCTAGAAACAAATTTTGCATGGAACCCCAGAAGGGAAACGTATTCTATACTTCCTATGACTCCAAATCCCCAAAGAATATTGATAAAGTATTTTAAACTTTTCCCCATCACTTCACTTATGACTCAGTCTCTGAATCCATTTTAGGAGCAATCTATCAAAACATACTTTTCAGATGTGAAACCTTTTTCCTGTGATTATTAATTTAAAGCCTGAACACAACGTAAACACTGAATTCAAAACGGATTTCTGCACCCCGTTTTAAATTGGTTTATTTTCAGTTAAGCTTTCAAAATTACTTAGATATATATGCATTTTATACGTTAACCATCATACAGCTTTGCTATAATGATAGGATATTCCATAACATAAATTAATCACTATTTATCTTCCCCTAAGAACCTTCACCTATGCTCCATATAATAGCAACCATCAATAACATACGTATATTTCTATATAAGCTTCTCATTTATCACAAACCCAAGATAATTATAGACTTCCAATTCTTCTTTATGTACTCAGTATTTGAATAGAAAATTGATCAAACCGTAGATGAAAAGTAGCCATCAGTGCCTCCATTTACCTCTCAAATAAACTTTTGTTCAGTTTACATTTCCCTTAGCAGTATAATAATCTTTCCTCATTCTCCAAAGTTTTCCAGCATCATTCAGATACCAGCTGGCAGTATCAAGTCATATGCCTACTTAAAGTCCAATTGACATGCAAACTAAATACAAAGCACAAACAGAATTTAACAGCTCATTGACAGTTTTAAAATACAATTCATCAAACATTTCAAATAACCATGAAGGGCTTAAAAGTCACAATTTCATATCATGACCTACAATAAGTAACCATGAATTGACTATAGTACCCTGGAATTTAAGCTAATATTTATATTACAGGCAAGTTTAACAGTGACCCCAGTTGAGCTGCACATGCAAAGCATATGCAAATATTGAATTATGTAAGTCAACCTTTTCCCAAAGCTGGAAACATTAAGAGCCATCAATAGTATACAACACTCCAGCAATCTGGCTCATTTAGTCACATGTCAGAAATGTACAGCAACTTTTAATAGAATGGTAATGAAGACAAACTCTTTTTAAATATCACCAAAATGAATTTTTCTTTCCTGTCAACCACAAGGACATCAGGCATATGACTATATGCACTCTTTCTAATGCTTCTTGGTATTCCGGCAACTCCTATAACTTTTATGTAAGTACATGGCACCACCTCCTCCCAGCCATTAAGGTTACAAACTTCAATAATACTCTAATCTTCCCTCTAAAATATCACATTCATTTGGTTTCCAGGTCATGTTTTCCTCTGTGATATATTGCATTCTACAGTCAGGCACTAATCCCACCATGCTTAGAAGGTAACCTGTCTTCCTGGTTTTCCTATGCCATTTAATTTGCCTTTCCACTCCAATTTTTAGACTTTCAGTGGCTACTCAGTCTCTAGAATAAAATATAAGCTCTTTGGTTTCATGTGAACATACCTTTTTAGCTTTGATATCTCACTATATCCCTCTGTGTATGCTCTACTAGCCCCTCTGGACTAGTTGTAGCTCTCTGCAATTTTAACTTACCTTAGCCTTCACTTTTGTTGATGCCTCTCTCTGGAATCTACCACTCTAACACATTTATTTGGGTATGGTAAAAGTCCTCCTCCTCTTTTTCATCAATGGACTTTAATTTTAGAGCAGTTTTAGGTTTACAGAAAAAAAATGAGCAGAATTTACAGAGAATTTCCATATACTTCCCCTCCACCAGCAGTTTCCCCTCTAAGTAACATCATGGATTAGTGAAGTACACTTGCTACAATGGATGAATCAATATTGATACATTATTATTAACTACTGTCCATAGTGTGCAATAGGGTTCATTCTTTGTGTTGCAAATTCTAAGGATTTTCACAAATGCACAGTATCATGTATCTACCATTACAGTATAATACAGAATAGTTAGCTTAACTGGCCTTAAAAATCCCCTCTGCTCCATCTATTCACCCCTCCTCTTACACTTGGCTTTTAATGTCTCTATAGATTTGCCTTTTCCTGAATGCCATATAAGTGGACTCATACAGTATTTGTTTTTTTCAGACTGGCTTTGTTTCTCTTAGAAATATGCACTAGTCTTTTCCAGGCATCACAACTCATTTGTTTTTATTGCTAACTATTCTTCCATGGCATGGATATACCACAGCTTGTTTACTCATTCAGCTATTAAAGGACACTGTGGTTTGCTTCCAACTTTTAGCAATTATGAATAGGATTTCTATAAACATTTGTATGTAGATATTTGTGTGGACATAAATTTTCAATTCATTTGATTAACAAGGGAGACTCGGTTTAGCTTTGTGAGAAACTGTCAAATGCTTTCCAATATGGCTGTCCCATATTGCATTCCCACCAGCAATGAATGAGAGCTCCTCTTGCTCCAAATCCATACCAGCAATTAATGTTGATGAAGTTTTGGATTTTAGCCATTCGAATAGGTGTGCAGGGGTATCTCATTTGTTTTAATCTGAAACTCCCTAATGACATATGATGTTGAGTATATTTTCATACGATTATTTGTCATCTGTATATCTTATTTGATGAGGTGTCTGTTCAGGTCTTTGACCCATTTTTAATTAGGCTATTTCTTTTTTTTAAAATTGAAATATAATTGACTTACAATGTTATATTAGCTTCAGGTGTACACTTGATGATTCAATACTTTTATAGATTATGCACCATACAAAGTTATTATAAAATATTGACTCTATTCCCTGTGTTGTTCATTACATCCCTAAGATCTATCTGTTTTATAACCTGTAGTTTGTACCTCTTAATCCCCATCACCTATTTTGCCCTTCCCCCAACACCTGCCCCTTGTGGTAACAACTAGTTTGTTCTCTGAATCTGTGAGTCTGTATATGTTTTGTAATATTTGTTAATTTGATTTGTTTTTTAAATTCTGCATATAAGTGAAAACATACAGTATTTGTCTTTCTCTGTCTGACATTTCTCTAAGCATAGTACCCTCCAGGTCCATCCACATTGTTGCAAATGGCAAGATTTCAAGTGCTGACTAATATTTCACCTCTTCTTTAACCATTCAGCAGTTGTAGACATTTAGGTGGCTTCCATTATCTTGGCTACTATAAATAATGCTGCGATGAACAGTTAGGTACATATTTTTTCTTTCAAAGTAGTATTTTTGGTTTCCTCAGATAAATACCCAGGAGTGGAACTGCTGGATGGTATGGTAGTTCTATTTTCAATTTTTTGAGGAATGCCCATATCATTTTACATAGTGGCTACACCAATTAACATTCCATCAACAGTGCATGAGGGTTCCTTTTCTCCAAATCCTTGCCAATGTTTGTTACTTCTTACCTTTTTGACAGGCATGAGGTGAGATCTCATTTTGGTTTTGATTTGCATATCCCTGATGATTAGTGATGTTGAGCATATTTTCATGCATCTGTTGGCCATCTGCATGTTTTCTTTGGAAAAATGTCTATTCAAGTCCACTGCCCATTTTTTAATCAGGTGATTTTTTGATGTTGAGCTGAATGAGTCCTTTGTATGTTTTGGATATTATCGCCTTATCAGATATATCTTATATAAATATATTCTCCCATTCAGTAGGCAGACTTTTCTTTTATTAATAGTTTCCTTCACTGTGCAGAAGTTTTTTTAGTTTTAGGTAGTCACAATTGATTATTTTGCTTTTGTTTCCCTTGCCTGAGGACACATATCCAAAAATATATTGCTAAGATTGATGTCAAAGAACTTACTGCCTATGATTTTTTATAAGAGTTTTATGTTTCAGGTTTTACTTTTAAGTCTTTAATCTGTTTGAATTTATTTTTCTATATTGTGTGAGAAAGTAGTCCAGTTTGACTCTTTTCCATGTAACTGTCCAGTTTCCCAACACCATTTACTGAAGAGGCTGTCTTTTCCCCATTGTAAACTTTGCCTCCTTTGCCAGAGATTTATTGACCATGTGAGTCTCGGATCATATCTGGGCTCCCTATTCTGTTTCATTGATCTATGTGTCTGTTCTTGTGCCAGTACCATACTGTTTGGATTACTGTAGCTTTGAAGTACAGCTTGGAATCAGGGAGCATGACACCTCCAGCTTTGTTTTTCTTTCTCAAGATTGTTTTGGGGTCTTTCATGTTTCCATATAAATTTTAGAATTATTTGTTCTAGTTCTGTGAAAAATGCCATGGGTATTTTGATAGAGTCTGCATTGAATCTGTAGATTGCCTTGGGTAGTATGGTCATTTTAACAATATTAATTTTTCCAATCCATGAGCATAGCGTTTCCTTCTATTTGTTTGTGTCATCTTCAATTTCTTTCATCAATGTCTTACAGTTTCCTGAGTACAAAACTTTTAACTTCTTGGTTTGGCTTATTCTTAGGTATTTCATTCTTTTTAATGCAATTGCAAATGAAATTGTTTTCTTAACTTCTCTTTCAGATAGTTCATTGTTAGTGTATATAAATGCAATAGATTTCTGTATATTAGTTTTGTTTCCTACAAATTTACTGAATTTTTTTTTAGCTCTAATAGTTTTGGGTGGTATCTTTAGAGTGTTCTCTATATAGTATCACATCATTTACAAACAGTGAGTTTTTACTTCCCTTCCAATTTGGGTTCCTTTTATTTATTTTTTCTTATCTGATTGCTGTGGCTAGAAAGATCTTGAATAAAACTGGCAAGAGTGGGTATCTTTGTCTTGTTCCTGACCTTAGATGAAGTGTTATGAGCTTTTCACCATTGTGTACTCTGTTGGATGTAGGTCTGTAATATATGGCCTTTATTATGTTGAGATATCTTCCCTCTATACCAATATTATTAAGAGTTTTTAATCATAAATGGATGTTGGATTTTATCAAAAGCTTTTTCTGCATCTATTGAGATGATTTTTATCTTTTGTTTTGTTAATGTGGTGTATTATGTTGACTGAGTTTCAGATATTAAGCCATCCCTGTAATAAATTCCACTTGATCATGGTATATGATCTTTTTAATCAATTGCTGATTCAGTTTGCTAATATTTTGTTGAGAATTTTTGCATCTATGTTCAACAGTGATATTGGCCTCTAATTTTATTTTTTGTGGTGTCTTTGTCTGATTTTGGTATAAGTGTGACGTTGGCTTCATGGAATTAGTTCGGAAGCATTCCTTCCTTTTCAATATTTTGGAATAGTTTGAGAATGATAGGCATTCACTCTTCTTTAAATGTATGGTAGAATTCACCTGTGAAGCCATCTGGTACTGGACTTCTATTTGTTGGGAGTTTTTCTATTATTAATTTGATTTCCTTACTGGTCATATTTTCTATTTCTTTCAGAGTCAATCCTGGGAGATTGTACATTTCTAGAAATTTTTCCATTTCTTCTAGGTTGTCCATTTTTTTGGCATGTAATTGTTTGAGGTAAACTCTTAGGATCCTTTGTATTTCTGTGGTATTGGTTTAAATTCTCCTTTTTCATTGTTGATTTTATTTAGTTGGGTCTTCTCTCTTTTTTTCTTCATGGGTCTGCCTAAAGATTTAACAATGTCGTTTACATTTTAACAGAACCAACTCTTAGTTTCCTTGATCTTTACTATTTTTGTCTCTATATCATTTACTTCTGCTCTGATCTTTATTATTTCTTTCTTTCTACTAACTTTGGGGTTTTTTTCTAGTTCCTTTATGTGTAAGGTTAAGTTGTTTAATATTTTTCTTCTTTCCAGGAATGGACTTATATCACTATAAACAACCCTCTTAGAATTGCTTTTGTTTTCCATAGATTTTGAATTTTTTTTTCCAGTTCCATTTGTCTCCAGATATTTTTAATTTCCTCTTTGATTTCTTAGTGACACATTGATTGTTCAGTAGCATATTGTGTAGCCTCCACATTTTTGTGTTTTTGCAGTTCATTTCATTATGGCTGATTTCTAGTCTCATAGTGTTGTGGTGGGAAAAGATGCTTGATATGATTTCAACCTTTCTAAATTTATTGGGACTTGTTTGTGGCCCAGCATGTGATCTATCCTGGAAAGTGTTCCATGTGCACTTGAAAAGAACGTTATTCTGCAGGTTTTGGATGGCATGGTCTATGTATGTATCTTTTAATTCCATCTGATCTAATGTGTCATTTAAGGCCAATGTTTCCTTATTGATTTTTGTCTGAGTGATAGATCCACTGTTGTAAATGAGGTGTAAATGTCACTTACTATTATTTTGTTACTGTCAGTTTCTCCCTTTATGTTTGATAGTGTTTGCTATGTATTTGGGTACTCTTATATTGAGTTCACATATATTTATAATTGTTATATCTACTTGTTGGATTGATCCTTTTATAATTATGTAATGCCCTTCTTTCTCTTGCTATAGTCTTTGTTTTAAAGTCTGTGTTATCTGATATAAGTATTGCTACCCCAGCTTTCTTCATTTCCATCTGCATGAAGTATCTTTTCCCATTCTCTCAGTTTCAGTCTGTATGTGTCTTTAGATCTGAAGTGAGTCTCTTATAAGCAGCATATGTATGAGTCTTGTGTTTTAATCAATATAACCAAACCTGTTTCTCTTGGTTGGAATATTTATTCCATTTACATTTAAAGTAATTATTGATAGATGTGTACTTACTGTCATTTTGTTTTCTGATTGTTTTTGAAGTTCTCTTTTGTTCCTTTCTTACCTTTTGCTCTCTTCCCTTGTGATTTGATGACTATCTTTAATGTTATATTTGAACACTTTCTCCTTTTTTGTGTGTGTCTATTATAGGTTTTTGGTTTGTCTTTACCATGTGGTTCATATATTAAGTGGATGATCTCTTAAGTTCAAACAGATTCTAACAACCCTGCATTTTATTCTCCATCCTTCACAGGTAATGTTTTTGATGTCATATTTTACTTTTTTGTTGTTTTGTATATCACTTAACTACTTATTGTGGATATAGATGATTTTACTACTTTTATCTTTTAACCTTACTACCAGCTTTTAAGTGGTTGATCTACTACCTTTCCTGTATGTTTGCCTTTACCAATGAGACATTTCCTTTCATAATTTTTATATTTCTAGTTGTGGTCTTTTCCACTTAAAGGAGTTCTTTTAACATTTCTTGCAAAGCAGTTTTTGTGGTGCTGAACTCTTTAGTTTTTGCTTGTCTGTAAAACTATCTCTCCTTCAAATATGAACGACAGCCTTACCAGATTGTTTATTCTTGGTTGTAGGGTTTTGCCATTAATCACTTTCATCATGCCAGTCATTTCTGGCCTGCAAAGTTTCTGCTGATAAGGGTCTGATTGTTTTATGGAAGTTCCCTTCAAAGTAACCAGCTGCTTGCATATTACTGTTTTTAAGATTTTCTCTTTATTTTTTGTCATTTTAATTATAATTTGTCTTGGTGTGGATCTGTTTGGTTTCACCTAGGCTGGAACTATCTGTGCTTTCTGGACCTGAATGTCCATTTCCTTTCCCAGGGTAGGGAAGTTTTCAGCTATTACTTATTCAAATAAATTCTCTGTCCTCTCTTTTCCTCCTGCCACCCCCCCCAGCATGCTGATGTTAGAATGCTTGATGTTGTCCCAGATGTCTTCTAAGCTGTTCTCATTTTTTAAAATTATTTTCCTTTTTTCTCTTCAGCTTGAGTGATTTCCACTACTCTGTCTTCCATTTTGCCAATGCATTCCTCTGTATCATCTAATCTACTATTGATCCCTTCTAGTGCATTTTTTATTTAGGTTATTGTATTCTTCATTTCTGTTTAGTTCTTCTTTATATTTTCTAACTATTTGTAAAGCTTCTCACTGTGATCATCTATTCTTCTCCTGACTTCATTGAACATCTTTATGATTATTAAGTTGAACTCTTTATTGGGTAGATTGCTTGTTTCCACTTTGCTATGTTCTTCTTCTGTGGTTTTGTCTTGTTTCTCTGTTTGGAACACATTCCTCTGTCTCCTTACTTTGCCTAATTTCTATGTATATTTCTATGTATTAAGTAGGTTGGTTACATTTCCTGATTTTGGAAAATTGGCCTTTTATAGGAGACGTCCTATGGGGCACAGCAGCATAAACCTTCTGGTTGGCAGAGCTATGTGCTCTAGGAGTGACTTCTGTGTGGGCTGCATGAGCCCTTCTCTTGTGATGGGTTCAACTACTATGGGCACACTGGTAGGTGAGGTTAGTCACCAGCCCATTTGGCTGCCAGACCTTTCCTTGTGCAATGGCTTCAAGCTCACTGGTGTGTAGGGCTGGGCTGGCTGCACTGCTCAGGCTGTCCCAGGGATTGTGCCAGCCCACTGGTGGGAGGGTGGTTCTCAGCATGGCTGGATCCTGAGTTTTCTTATCTACTGTGTCTCCATTATTTTTACTTTTTGCTGCTGCTGCTTTTGCTTTTTTTTGCTTTTCTTTTACTTGATACCTGATTACACAAGAAGTATTTTAAGTACAAGCAAAATCATCAATATCCCAGGTCACTAATATTCATAGGCCAGTCTATGTCTTTGATTGGTGTATTTAGACCAATCATATTTAAAGTGATTATGATAGTTGGATAGTAGCTATCATATTTGTTACTGTTTTCTATTCATGTCCTTGTTTTTTTTCTTTTTTTTAAGTCTTGTCTTCCACTCTTTTGGTTCTTTCTCTGGTGTTAACTGACCATTTTATATGACTCATTTTTCTCTCCTCTTTTATCATGTTAATTATACTTAGTTTTTTAAAAAAATTAAGTGATTTCCCTGGAGTTTGTAATATACATTTTACAACTTATTTAAATCTGCTTTCAAATAACACTAAGCCATTTCATGGGTAGTGAAGGTACCTTATATCAGAGTATTTCCAATTCCTCCCTCCTGTCCTTTATAATATCACTGTCATTTATATCACTTATTCACTTATCCATAAAGTATAATCACCCAATATACCATTGTTATTGTTATTTGGAACAGTTTATTTGTTTGATTAAGAATATATATATATATATATATATATATATATATATATATATATACACACACACACACACACACACACACACACACACATATAATTTACCTTAATTTATTCCTTCTCTAACTCTCATCCTTTCTTTCTGTAGATCCAACTTTCTGACCTATACCATTTTCCTTCTCTCTGAAGACTTTCTTTTAACATTTTTTACAGGGCAGATCTGGTGGTATGGTAACAAATTCCTTTAAATTTTGTTCATCTGAGGAAGTCTTTATTTCCTCACTTTTAAAGGAAAATTTCACTGGATACAAAATTCTAGGTTGGTGGAATTTTTTCTTTCATCACCAACAATTTCACACCACTCTATTCTTCAATGCCTGGTTTCTGAAAGTAAGTCTAAAGTAATTCTTCTCTTTGTTCCTGTACATGTAAGGAGTTTTTTTTTTTCTCTCTGTCTTCCTTCAAGATTTTTTCTTTTTGATTTTCCATTTTGACTATAATATGCATAGCAGTAGATTTGTTAATATGTATCTTTCTTAGTGTTTTGTAAGCTTTCTGGGTCTGTAGTTTGGAATCTCTCATTAATTTGGGAAAATTTTTGGCCATTGTTACTTCAAATAGTTCTTCTCTTCCTTTCCCCCAATCTTGTCCTTCTAGTATTTCCATTACATGTGTGCTACACCTTTTGTAATTGCCACACAGTTCTTGGATATGCTGTTCTGTTTTTCATTCATTTTTGCTTTGTTTTTTCAGTTTGAGAAGTTTCTTTTGACATATCTCCAAGTTTCCTAATCCTTGCCTTGACCCTGGCCAGTCTACTGATGAGCCCATCTTAGGCATTTTTCATTTTATTGGAGTATTTTTGATTTTCAGTATTTCCTTTTGATGCTTAGATTTTCCCTTTCTCTGCTTAAAATGTCCATGAATACTTTTGTTTTCCACTTTTCCCACTCTCTTAGTACATTAATCATAGTTATTTAAAATTCCTAGTCTGATAATTCTAAAATATCTGCTATGTATAATTCTGGTACTGTCACTTGCTTTTTCTCTTCATTCTGTGGTTTTTGCCTTTTACATGCCTTGCAATTTTCTTGTTTAAAGCCAGAAATTGTGTATTGGGTAAAGGGAAGTGACATAAACAGACCTTTATTGGGAAATTTTATGTTTATTGGCAAGGAGTTAGACTGTTTACTGTTTGCTGTAGTTGTCATATTAGCAGCTATATTTTCCTATCTTCCCTGTTGTCTTTGTTTTTACCTAGAGGCTTTCTGAGGCGTTCTGTTCTTTCAGTTGTAACACCCTGTTATTAGGCAGAGCCCTAATGTGTAGAGAGAAGAAACGGTCTATAATCCTATGATCAAGTCTCAGTCTCCTAGTGAGACTGTGTCCTTGGGCTGTGACTTTCACAAGTTCTTTTCTGCCTTTTTGCCCTCTTAGGTGAGACAGGAAGGCTAGAGAGGACTAGAGTTGAGTATTTCTCTTTCCCCACATGAAAAACTAAAGGGGCTGGAGTTTTGTATCTCTATTCCCTCGCATCAATGGCTACAGGGTACTGGAGCTTACTGTATCCCTTCCCCCAAGTCAGGCTGTGGTGAAACCAAATAGTTTAAGCTCTGGTAAAGTAGTTTCCTTTGAGGATGGGCCTCTGTTAAGGAGGACAGAACATTCTGGACATATTTTGAAATGGTTATTTTTTTCTCTCCTCTTCTAGAAGCATGAGGACAACTTTCTCAAGTCTTCATCCTGAGAACTTCATAGGATTCTGGAGGTAAAACTCATGAAACTGTAGGGACCCCCTAAGTGTGGGTCCCCAGAAGTCTTTATCTCTCAAGCTAGATTCACTCTGAATCTTCAGAAATAACTCAATTACTCTTTAAATACTTCTACCAGGCTCTAGCTCTGGCTTCTGCTCCCTATAATCTGTGATTCTCTGTATCTGCCAATCTATCCAGTTTGGGGGTTAACTGTACCCCGTGTACTCAATCTCCGATGGATTTAAAAGAAGTATTGATTTTCAGACTGTCCACTTTTTTCTTGTTGTGAGGACAAGAATGACAATTTATAAGCTCTTTACATGTCAGACCAGAAACAAGAAGTCCTCTAGGTTTCCCCTCTTTCTGACATGTCTATCTTAATCAGTTGGTTTTGATTTATAATATTTACACCTTTTCTGACATTCATTTTATTTGTCTTTGCTTAACATTACATTTTTTTATGAGACATTTCACCCTTTAGATTATAATCTCCTTAAAGGATGACACCATAACTTATTTTATATGCTTAATGACTGATGAATTTCATTAAGATTTAGGACATGATGTTAAAATATCTCAGAATTCCTCTGTTGCCTTAATCTTAGTGGGGGAATGAAAGTCTCAGAGAAAGGAATAATGGAATTCTTCTCCCAGATTTTCTGTCTGTAAGAAAAGTAAGATTTTAACTAAGCAAGATATATAAGGCCTGCTTTCCTACAGAAAGATTTCTGAGTCTTTGAAGCTCCTAAAAACATTATCTAAACCTGAATTTGTATAATTCAGCTGTAGTTTGACTACTGAGTAATAAGTACTTACTATATGCAAGTCACTGCTAACAGTTTTTCCTTAATTATTTTTAGCCTTCTCAATAACCTTAATGCCTAAGTGTACTTTTATTCCTATTTTTCAGTTGTGGAAACTGAGACTTGGAAAAGTTATCTGACTTCTCCAGAGCGAGACAGTGATACAGAATTCAAAAGATGTGGAATTCAAACCCAAGTTTATGTGACTATAGCCAGAATTCTTAACTACTCTCTTACATAGCCTCCTGTGTACCTCTACTCTGCTTTACAGCCACTCAATATATCTCTATTCTAAAAACCTCACCCTTTCAAATGAATTCCTCTTTATCTACCTTCCAAACTTCAAATTGTTAAACCTTATCGAAGAGAAATAAACCATCCCTGGTATTGCAAGTTGTCCAGTGGGTCTTGGGTGGTATTTTTCTTACACACCAAATTTGGGGAGTACAGTATACATACTATTGGCCAGCAGCTGGTTCTGCTGCAGTGGATTGAGGGTAGGAGCTCCTCCAAGGCCTGGCTGGCCAGCCAGGGCTGCATGAGCAATTCCATGTTGGGGTCCAGGAGCAGCAAGAGGAGACTGCATCTTATCCTTATCCCAGGAAGAGTCACTTCCACCTGAAAAACATTCATATAAACAGATTGCAAGTTAACAACTTTCCATGAGAAGGATTTTTAAACTCCCTTTTTAGGGTTGTAATTATTAAGATTACTATAGAGAAAATTATTATTAAACATAAGTGACTCATTTTTATGATGGTTTCAAAAACTTTCAATAGCCTTGGATTTAAGCTGACTCTGGGAAGACTAAACAGCTTTCACTAATAATATAGGCTCACTTGCCTTACAGGTAGTCTAAAAAATCTGGAAGCATAATGAATAACTTTTGAAAGCATTTATATGTTGATGGCCTTTAACTGAACACTACTGCCTCTCCTTCCAACCCTCTAACATACGTGTGCTATATCTTAATGAAAAGCAGTTGCTATTCACTCAAAAAAAACATATTCATAAGAGCATGATGACATGCAAAAATATGTGGTAAGATACAAAATGATCAGTTATTTTGTTTTCAGATCCAGCCCTCAAAAACTTAATCTCTTCATACACGGCAGGCTTTTATACAAAATAAGATGGATAAAACATAAAACCACAGCTCTTAATTTGAAATTGTGCTTTACTTTGATCATCCATGCTAGAGAGTGAAGTAAAGTAGGCATAAATGCAGACTACTATACTATATCATCATAATAATCTACAGTGGCATAGCTATTTCATCTGGCACTTAGCATACTGTGGGGCAGAACCATTGCTTAAAAGCATGTAGGAAACAACCACAAAATTATTTCCAGGGCATCTTTTTAAGAAGAATACTTTAAAAACAGGGGTAGGGGTTGAATTCCAATCACTGCAGTAGCACACAGTCTGGCTTTAGAAAACAAAATGGTTGTGTGGGCAGCCCCATCTATTCACTTGATGTATTTCATTAATTCAGAGATCAGTGGTTCTGTTCTTATTCCCATGCTGGAATTGTGACATTAGCATCTCCACATGGCTGACTCTATCCCATCTGATTGCCAAAACATTGACCCTGTTTTGTAGAGAGATTTAGGCCTGAGGATCTTGGGCATTCTGTAAAATATGTGCACTTATTGGCTTAAGAAAAAAGTAGAAAGAAATCAAGGTGCTCATATTCCTAACATTCAACATTGTAAATTTTTTCACTTCTTTGAGTTCCCTCCTAGGCTTTGTTCATATAGATACTCATTTATACATTATAAACATCTCTGCCATGTTGCTTCAGGTATCAGATTTACAAAGTGTAATGGCTACATAGCAGTCTACTGAGTTAATGTACTATAATTTATTAAACATTGGATTATACGTTTGTTTCAAATTTGTCACTATTATAAATTTACTGTAATAACAACATTCATTTGAATATTTCCTTAGACTCAATCAATTCCCTAGAGTGTGATTTCTGGGTCAAAGAGGTTGCATGTTTTTATTTATAAAATAGAGTATTTACTTAGTTTATACTATTGCTTTCAAGTATCACATTTGCAAAATCAGTTTTTAGAGTTGTAGCCTTTTTAGGGAAATATTTTCAAGGCAAAGTGGTGTTCTACCTGAGGATTTAAAATTTATTTAAGCAAACTGCTAGAATCTCTGGGAGGTTTTTATTTGTTTGTTTGCTCTGGTTTATTAACCTTTTTACCCATTCATCTGCTCTTATCCCACTTCTGGGAATCAATCCCCTCTGCTGGACACTTTCAAGTCGTCTTGTGGCCAAAGTCAATTTGTAATCCAAAAGTGGGAGACTTGGTCAATTTCCAATTAGACAAGTTTCAGACAAGGAAACACTAGATTCTCCATCAGCATATATAAAGTCCGAGGAGTACTTGGCCATACTTATAAAAACAAAGTTTTTCCAATCAAATGGGGAAGAAATAAGTAGCTAATTGTTCAGTTTCTGCTTTAAGCCATTCAGTTAACATGCATGGAAGCTTAAAGATAGGCAATTTAGTTGAATTGATAGATTGGCTTAATGGACCAGAAATCATTCCCTTGATCATGTTGAGGTTTGGTGTGTTTATTGAAAACATGCAACACTCTTATGATTACACCAGTTGTTCTCTCTTTTCATCCAGATGTTTGCTGTTGTTTAGTCACTGCCTAAGAGCAGGGAGGTATTTTATGGTTGGTGCATTGACATAATTTAGTATTCACAAATTTGAAATTCCAATTAAAATCAATATGATGTTGTTATGCTGTAATGAAAAAGAATGACGGAGGGGGATGAGGGGAGTATCTTAATAAATGATGAAAGTAACCACATTGCAACACTGAGAATTCTTTATAGTGACATTGGGCCCATAAACATGATTAATACCAGAAAATGCAAAATTTTGGAAGATCAATTGCTGAGCAACAACAGAAACACTTCATCATTTTAGCACTACGTCTAAGATATGAATTATCTCACCATTACAGAACTGTAATTTGTAAAATGATGAGCAACACATTGACAAATAAAGATACATTTAGAAGACACTTAATTATACCATTGATATTAACATGGTATTGCACCATCACAGCAGCAACAGCATGAAACAATACTAGAGCTGAGATTATGTCAATATTTATTTTATAAATTGAAAATCCTTTAGTCAATTTTCAATAACAAATGGTACATTAGATATTGTCTAATGTTTTATATATTACATATTCCAAATAACTTGAATATAAATGATTTTTAAACTGCATTAAAGGATTTTTGTGTTTTTTTGTCTGCTTTTATGAGAACTTTAGATGAACTTTTTCCAACAATTCTCATCTTTTTAACTACTGGGTTAAAAATGATACAAGGAAGCTGGTTACCAGCTGTGCCCATCTTCACTAAGTATAAATACATGAAATTATCCTGCATTCTTAAGGCAACTATATATGAAGTGAGTGACAAAGGAGTATGGGACATCCTTGATATTTGCATAGGAAGCTCTGGACACATTTTTGTCTTTTGACCTAAACTACTTACCATTTTAAAGTCTATACAAATTGACTTATGACTCAGTATGGAGGTTTTGGAAGACCCAAACTTTACATTTCCCTATGCCCTTGTGCCAATCTGTAATAACATCTACTGCACTTAAAGCTGCACTTAAAGCTAAAAAATTGTTTTTACCAATGTAATCTAGAGTCAACCTTTTTCTACCACTATGTGAAGGGCACATCCTGAGCTCCCTTATACCATGTGAGGACATAGCAAAAATATAGTTGTCTGTGAACCAAGAAGTGGGTCCTCACCAGATACTAAATCAACCATCATCTTGATCTTGGTCTTCTAACTTCCAGAACTGTGAGAAATAAATTCCCTGTTGTTTACAAGCCACCCATCTATGGAATTTCTGTTATAGCAGACCAACTGGACTAAGACACCATGGAGTGGGTAGATTAAACAACAAAAATTAATTTTCTCACAGTTCTGGAGGCTAGAAATCCAAGATCAAGGTGTCAACAGACTTGGTTTCTTCCAAGGCCTCTCTTCTTGGGTTGCAGAGAAAACAATTCTATTTACAAGTGCATGAAAAAGAATAATATGGCTAGAAGTAAATTTGACCAAGGAAATGGAAGACCTATACACTGAAAACTATAATACACTGATGAAAGAAATTGAAGAAGACACAAATAAATGGAAAGATATTCTGTGCTTATGGATTGAAAGAATTCATACTGTTAAAATATCAATATTACTCAAAGCAATCTACAGATGCAATGCATTCCCTCTCAAAATCAATGACTTTTTTCACAGAAATAGAACAAAAAGATCCTAAAATTTCTATGGATACAAAAAAGACCCTGAATAGCTGAAGCAATCTTGAGAAAGAACAAAGTTAGGGGCATCATGCTCCCTGATTTCAAACTATATTACAAAGCTACAATAATCAAAAAATATGGTATTGGCATAAAAGCAGACATAGATGAATGGAACAGAATCAAGAGTGTAGAAATAATCCCATGCACATGGTCAATTAATGTATGACAAAGGAGACATGAATACACAATGGGGAAAGGACAGTCTCTTCAATAAATAGCACTGAGAAAACTGGACAGCCATATTCAAAAGAATAAAACTAGACTACCATCTTACAGTTTACACACAAATTAACTCAAGATGGATTAAAGACATGAATATGAGACCTGAAACCATAAAACTTCTAGGAGGAAACACAGGCAGTAACACTTTGACATTTGTCTTGGAAATGATTATTTGGATCTGGCCCCAAAAGCAAAGGCAACAAAAGCAAAAATAAACAAGTGGAACTTTATCAAACTAAAAAGGTTCTGCACAGCAAACAAAACATCAAAAAATGAAAAAGCAGCCTACTGAATGGAAAAAAATTGCAAATCATATATAAGTATTTAATATCCAAAAATACAAAGAACTCATAAAACTCAACCTCAAAGAAACAAAAAATTGGATTAAGAAATGGCCAGAGGACATGAATAGACATTTTTCCAAAGAAGATATACAGATGACCAATAGGCACATGAAAAGATGCTCAACTTCACTATTTATCAGGGAAATGCAAATCACAACCACAATGTGATATCACCTCAAACCTGTCAGAAAAGCTGTTCTTAAAAAGACATCAAATAACAAATGTTGGCAAAGATGTACAGAAAAGGCAACTGTCATGTCCTGTTGGTAGGAATGTAAATTGGTCCAGCCAGTATGGATAACAGTATGGATGTTCCTCAAAAAATTAAAAATAGAACTACCATATGATTCAGCAATTCCTCTTCTGGGTATTTATCTGAAGAAAACAAAAACACTAATTTGAAAAGATATATGCGCCTCTTTGTTCATTGCAGCGTTATTTACAATAGCCAAGATATGGAAACAATCTTAGTGTCCATTGATAGATTAATGGACAAAGAAGATTGGTATACAAATACAATGGAAGATTAGACAGAAAAAAGAATGAAGTCTTGCCATCTGTGACAACATGGATGGATCTAGATGGTATTATGTCATGCAGAAGGAGATAAATACCATATAATTTCACTTATATATGGAATCTAAAAGGCAACAACAACAACAAAACAAACACAAAATAAAACAAAGCAAAAGTCATATATACAGAGAACAGATTGATGGTTGCCAGACAGGATGGGGCGTGGGCGGGGCAGGCAAACTGGACAAAGGGGTTCAAGATGAACAAATTTCCAGTTATAAAATAAATTAGTCATGAGGATGTGATGTACAGCATGGTGACTACAGTTAATAATATTTTATTGCATATTTGAAAGTTGTTAAGGGAGTAAAAGTTCTCATCACAAAGAAATAAATTTTTTAACTTTGAATGGTGATGGATGGTAACTAGACTTATTGTGGTGATCATTTAACAGTGTATACAAATCATTATGCTGTACACCTGAAACTAATATAATGTTACACGTCAATTATTCCTCAATTTTAAAAAAGTGGCAATATATGAATGGAAAGCTAGGAGTATGTGTGCAGATCTGCTACAATCTACATACTTTGTTATTATGCTTTTATTTGGTTTTCTTATATGCATTCACAAAAGTGAACATTTTGCAACTTTCTAGATTGGTCCAGATAGGTAACGTAAAATATGCACTGTCTCTGGAGTTTCAACTGATATTTATAGAAAATAGATAACAAGTATCCATTCAAAAATGTTGAAGAGGTCTCTAAACAAGCTTGTCTTCTATTTGATTTGAAATGTTGCCTATAGGAACAACCACATCCTAAGGCTATAGGCTAGGAGTTTCAAGTTTCCTCAGAGGTAAAAATGGCAGTTTGTTGATGGATCTCTAGGGCTACACTCTCCAATATAGTAGCCAGTCTTCACATGTGGTTATTTAAATTTTAATTTTAATATGGTAAAATGGAATAAAATTTAAAATTCAGCTCCTCAGTTGCACTAAACACGTTTCAAGTGTTCAAAAGCTACATATGGCTAGAGACTACCATATTGGGAGATACAGATATTGATCATTTCCTTCACTGTAGAAAGTTATATTAGATAGTGTTGTTCTAGAGTATAAGGAGTCAGCAGTTTGCTTGTGTAAAACAACTTAATACACAGAGGTATCTACAGCATCTTCAGTACCCAATTTATCCAATATTCATATCCAGTATTAAATTGACCCTTATTCAATGAAAATAATCTAGTCCCTTTACTCTCTATATCTGGTAGTTGCGTAATTTAATTGTTTTAACTGGAACGTTTTGAGTTCCCAATATGTGTCATGTGCCATTCTCAGGCACTGAGAAAACAGAGATAACAGAGCCCTTGTCCTCAAAGATCTCTATCTAATAAGTACCATTGACATCTCTCTATCTCTTCACTCCCTGCTAAAGTGACTGAGTCTCTGGAATTGACCTTGCATTTGTTTCATTTCCATTCCCACTGCCACCACCTTCATTTGGACCCTCGTTACTCTATCACTTATCTCAAGAGTCTCTTAACTGACTTTCCTACTTGAAGATCATTTTGGATCTTCTTCTCCAAGTGACCCTTGTCACTGCTGCCAAAATAAGCTATCAAAAACCAAAATAAAGAAGATGGAGTTTCAGGAAGGATAATTAGAAAAGTAGAGGGAAAACAGCAGAGCAGTATCCAGAAAGCAAGAAAGGAATACCTTGGTTCCATGACCACCAAGTTTACATACAAAGAACACTAGTACAGAAGAGTGAGTATGGACAGGCATGCTCTATAGCTGTTGTAGCAATGTATCAGCATCACTCTAATTAGGAAAATAAAACAACTTTACATTTTTATCATTATCATCATCACCACTCTAAAGGATATGAAGTCAAGCCCAAAAGTTTATATCTGGAATTAATGGAAAATTATTGCTTAAAAGTATATTTAATAATTACAAATTAAGCAGTCATTTCAGGCTTACCCAAATAAATTGCCCCTGACTCATACATCATTCTAAGAATTAGGCTTACATGTTTCAATAAGTAAATGTAAAACTCAAGCAAAGTACCAGTACATTTGTTTCTAAATTAAAATGCTACAAGATGTATATATTCCCTGTGTGCCACTTTAGAGCACAGTAGCTAAAACCTGAACATCACATTATTGAGTTTCAAAGATTAATTCAGATATATAGGGAATTAAGTCACATGTAATGAAGTCACAGTGCTCACCTGTACGACCCGCTGAGTGTGATGACAGGGTCGCAGAAACTCTTGCAAACTGTTAGTCTGTATAACTTGAAAAAGACTCTGGTTAAAAGGAATTTTGCTGAAGACAGGAAGAAAATGGGGTTTTGTCTGCTATTATTTTTTAATTCTAAATGATAAACTTATCTTAATTATTGATACTCTCCTGTGAACCCCACAGATTTTTAAGTTGTCCTTGTATTTATCTGGTATAACTTTGTGTTTCTTGGAACAAATTTAAAAATCCTTCAATTTCATATAAACTGTGTGCTGTGGCTAGTACAGAACATTTTTGTATGTGACGTGACAATATTTTTGAATTTTGGATTCATTTCTTGCTACTGTAAGTAGTAAAAGTTGAAAGATTCTCCAAAACATACAATTTCAAGCCATTGACAGTACATTCTTATCTGAATTTGAGTTTTCTCTGTCACCCTTAACAGCATGAGGTCTGTCTAAATGACAGCCATATTATCGTCACTTTGCAATAAATAATCATATAATACCAATATCTATCTTTTCCCTTTTTCTGTCATATTTCTGAAATACTGAATATCTACTGCTGAGAAAAATGCTAAGAATTTATTATAAAGATATAAGTCCTAGAATTCATAAATTGTGACATATTCTTTTGTGAAATATATTTTAAACTGGCAGTCCTTAAAGTGAGGTATGCATACCCTAGGAAATACAAAAGATGAAGATAAAGCAAGATGTTCAATTTTTTTTCTTCTACTTTAACTGAAAAGGAAGTACAACATTATGTTTTGCTAATATTTAAGATATGGATCATCACTGATGCCCTCACCAGTCAAGTGCTAGAGGTATCTCAAAGGAAAAGTGGGAGTTTGAAGCAGGGTAAGTGGTTGACGATTGGCAGCTCCGGTGTTACACTTACTCTTACCTCATGGTGATGTGATCTACGTATGCCCAGTTGAGTGGATTAATGGGCTACCTTAGTTATTTTTAACTAAACTATGTCTTACTTAATGGACAACACAAGCACAGATTGAAGATAATGGAAGCACAGGAGAAGAACAACAGAATAGCAGAGCTGATAATTTTCCTTTTGGTAGGAAATTTTTGTCACCTTCATTATGAGGTAAAATATTGTCAGGGTCATCAGATAGGACATATTAGTTGTATTGTTCTTATTGCTATTAATAATATATTTTAAAGTTTTTATACCATTGAAAAATAAAATGCTTTAGTTGAAATCTTGTTTTTTAATCTTAGTCTAAACATTTAATTTCTACCTTGTGTACATACATTAGTACATGTATAAAGCTTATAATTCAACTTATGCATACTGAAAGAACATGCTCATTATTTATCTGATGGGGTACATGAACAAAAGTTTTCAGAAAGCTGCCTTAATTTGAAAAAACTTAAAAAAGGGAGCACAAACTTAAATTTCTTTTCAAAATCTATCAGAAATCCTCTCAAAATATGTATTCACAATGTTCAATTTTTACAACCCTCATTTTTCATTTTCTTACACACTAGAGCTATGACCTACAAACCCGCCATTTACACTGCCATTTACTGCTTCTATTACACTGTTAACTTAACCAAATAAACCATACTTTTAAAGCTAATGAGTTAGACCTAAAAAAGCAAAAGACAAGACTGGCTACATGGAATGAGGCAGATGAATTCACCTTTTCTAGTTTTTAACCCCCATCAAATATGATATACATAATTATCATATGTATACCTATGAGTAGCATGTATATTAATATTATCCCTACAAGTAATTCTACTTTCCTGCAGAGTAATCCTTACCAGTAACAAAAATTATTTGGGGGAACCATAAAGTAGTCTCTACATAATAGAATTAATTTTGCCCAGGAAACTGAAGTGAAGCTGTTATGATCTTTTGGAGCAGATGAGGAGAGTTAATTATTACTCATACAATAATTTTGCTTGTGGGGATTTTTATGCCTTGGAGTGGTGAGGTTAGAATGATCTTACTTGACTGGCAGTTGTCAACTGGTAAAGGTTTAAGAAAAATAGTGGCAGATAGAGACAGTTGCAAAAAAGAGAAGGAAGGACTATATCCTCCCCAAACTAGAATAGCATAGTAGAAAGAGCATCAGACAGACCAAGGGTTGAATCTAGCCTCCTCCAATTAATAGCTATGGTTTTTGATATCTAATATAGAGACAATATTATCTACCCACTTTATGGTTGTTGTAAGGATTAAATGAGATAGAACATGTATAACAGCACACTAGCTGGACATAATAAGCATGAAATAAGTGTGAGCAATTATAATTTAAATTATTTTAGAACATAAAAGACAAAGTAAAATGTTTTTAGTTATTAATATCATTAAGTTGTCTATAGGGTAAATATCTTTTTAACAATACTACCAATATGAGGAAGAGCACCAGGGACCCCAAAGATTAAAAGAATAATCCACAAAGGTAAAATTTCATCATTTTTGTGAGTAGTGCATTTATTTGCATGGCCATATGCATTTTAACATATTGTCCTTAAAATGATCTGTAAAATCAGGTATGTTATAGCACTGAAAATCAAAAACTCCAGATATGACTTACTGGGCTACTTCCAACAACATATCAAGTGGTTCAGCAGATGTAATTACCACCAAGCCTTGCCAAGGATTTGAAATGTGCCCATTAATTCAGCAATTCCCAATCTGTCCATCAGTCAGTCATACTTAAAATATATGCCTTTCACCAGGTAGGTAAAGGAATCTATTGATAATTATACAATAAAATACCTTTGAATATTTAAATGTATACTCCAAACTTTTTCTTAAAAAATGTCCTATTAGCAAAATCAGACTTTTTCTCAGAAGCAGATACAAAAAGAGATACTGAAAATAGTGGGCATTTCAGAAAGTTATTCACAAAACAGCTTAGCGTGGTGAGGTTGAGTGAGATCTAAACAAGTACATATATTCTGGTCTTGGGAAAGCAGAAGGAGATTGTTTGTTTTTTCTTTCTGTACAGAGGAGACTGAGTTTGGATGGCAGACAGTGGGTATTAATACTAGGATTTCCTGAAAGAAGAACCATAAGAAAGAGCAACATATTTAAAAAGAGGAAATAAGCACTAAAATGAGACTGTTGGTAGAAAAAAAAATAGATTATAACCTTTTAAAATTGTTTTAATGTCACTCTAAAATGAATGCAAAATATAATAAAAGATAACAGAGAAAGTAAGCAGGCAAACAATGTAAAAGTACAAGATCCAGGGGAAAGGAGAATTTCACCAGGAAAAAAAAAATCATCATTTTACTTAAAGACAAAATCTACACTAGAGAAACAAGATAACAGATATAGGGCTTTTAGCTAAAAAACAAAATTCACGGAAAGCTATAAAACTTGGCAAAATGGAATAAATTGAAATACAAGGCAGAGCCTAGGATAACAATACAAGGGAAAAACATATATTTTGTTAAGTAGAGGCATTAGAATGAATATAAAAAATCTATTTTAGATGGAAAAAAACAGATGATAGAAGAACACAGCTTTTTAAAAGGGAAAAGGAAAAGAAAGGAGAAGAAAATGGAGTAGGAGAAAGGAAATGAATAATTACAGAATCAAAGTAACCATAACAATACATAACAATTATGGATTTTATAAGAAATGTTTACTAGGTCTAGGTTTTTAATGCCTATGGATATATGTAATGAATCTTTCACACTTTTTATGAGGGGACTTGTGAATTACTACTGATGGTATCAAAAAAAGTTCATAAATGAACTTTATGACTATGTTAGAAATTAAAACTACAATTAATAGTTATGAGTCACTACTTAGAAAAACATAGCAATACGTATCTCATATCTGTGGGAATCACATTTATTGAACACTTACTATGTGCCAGAAAATATTCATCTAGTCCTCAGAACAACCCTATAGAGTAGTACTATAATCAGTCATATTTTATAGAGAAAACTTGGGCTCAAAAAGATTTAGTGGGGGGACCTTGAAGATGGCAGAAGAGTAAGACGCGGAGATCGCCTTCCTCCCCACGGATACACCAGAAATACATCTACACGTGGAACAACTCCTACAGAACACCTACTAAAGGCTGGGAGAAGACCTCAGACCTCCCAAAAGGCAAGAAACTCCCCACGTAACTGGGTACAGCAAAAGAAAAAAAGAAAAAACAGAGACAAAAGAATAAGGACGGCACCTGCACCAGTGGGAGGGAGCTGTGAAGGAGGAAAAGTTTCCACACACTAGGAAGCCCCTCGGCAGGCGGAGACTGCGGGAGGCGGAGGGGGGAGCTTCGGGACCGAGGAGTAGTGCACAGCGACGGGTGCGGAGGGCAAAGCGGGGAGATTCCTGCACAGACGATTGGTGCCGACCTGCACTCACCAACCCGAGAGGCTTGTCTGCTCACCCGCTGAGGCGGGCGGGGCTGCGAGCTGAGGCTCGGGTTTCGGTTTTGGACGGAGTGCAGGGAGAGGACTGGGGTTGGCGGCTTGAACATAGCCTGAAGGGGTTAGTGCACCAGGACTAGCCGGGAGGGAGCTCGGGGAAAAGCTTGCACCTGCCGAAGAGGCAAGAGACTTTTTCTTCCCTCTTTGTTTCCTGGTGCGCGAGGAGAGGGGTTTAAGAGCGCTGCTTAAAGGAACTCCAGAGACGGGTGCGAGCCGCGGCTAAAAGCGCGAACCCCACAGACAGGCGCGAGCCGCGGCTAAAAGCGCGAACCCCAGAGACGGGCGGGAGACGCTAAGGCTGCTGCTGCCGCCACCAAGGGGCCTGTGTGCGAGCACAGGTCACTCTCCACACCCCTCTTCCGCAGAGCCTGTGAAGCCTGCCACTACCAGGTTCCCGGGATCCAGGGACAACTTCCCCGGGAGTACGCACGGCGGGCCTCAGGCTGGTGCAACGTCACGCCGGCCTCTGCCGCAGCGTCACACCGCCTCTGCCACCGCAGGCCCGCCCCGCACGCAGTGCCCCTCCTTCCCCCATCCCCCAACCCCCCGGCCTGAGTGAGCCGGAGCCCCCGAATCAGCGGCTCCTTTAACCCCGTCCTGTCTGAGCAAAAAACAGATGCCCTCCAGCGACCTACATGCAGAGGCAGGGCCAAATCCAAAGCTGAGCTCCTGTGAGCTGTGAGAACAAAGAAGAGAAAGGGAAATCTCTCCCAGCAGCCACAGAAGCAGCGGATTAAAGCTCCACAATCAACTTGATATACCCTGCATCGGTGGAATACCTGAATAGACAAGGAATGATCCCAAATTGAAGAGGTGGAATTTAGGAGCGAGATCTATGATTTTTTTCCTTTTTCCTCTTTTTGTGAATGTGTACGTGTATGCTTCTGTGTGAGATCTTGTCTGTATACTCTTGCTTCCACCATTTGTCCTAGGACTCTATCCGTCCATGGTTTTTAAAAAATTTTTTTTTTCTTAATAACTAATTTTAATTGTAATAACTTTATTATACTTTACCTTCGTTCTTTCTTTCTTTCTTTCCTTCCTTCCTTCCCTCCTTTAGACAATGAACCACCCCAAATTGAGGAGGTGGTCTCTGAGAGCAAGATTTATGATTTTTCCCCCTTTACCTCTTTTTGGGAAAGTGTATGTGTATGCTTCTGTGTAAGATTTTCTCTGTATAGCTTTGCTTCCAACATTTGTCCTAAGGTTCTATCCGTCCCTTTTTTTTTTTTTCTAAATATTTTTTAATTCAATAACTATATTATACTTTATTTTATTTTTACTGTATCTTCCTTCTTTCTTTTTTCCTTCTTTCCCTCCTTCCTTCCTTCCTTCCACCCTCCCTCCCTCCCTCCTTTCTTTCCTTCTTTGCTTCTTTCTTCCTTCCTTCCTTTCCCCCTTTCCTTCTTTCTTTCCTCATACTTCGACAAATTCTCTCTATTTTTTCTCCCTTTTATTCTGAGCCGTGTGGATGAAAGGCTCTTGGTGCTCCAGCACAGGAGTCAGGGCTCTGCCTCTGAGGTAGGAGAGCCAACTTCAGGACACTGGTCAACAAGAGACCTCCCAGCTCCACATAATATTAAACGGTGGAAATCTCCCAGAGACCTCCATCTTAACACCAGCACCCAGCTTCACTCAACGACCAACAAGCCACAGTGCTGAACAACCTATGCCAAACAACTAGCAAAACAGGAACACAACCCCACCCATTAGCAGAGAGGCTGCCTAAAATCATAATAAGACCACAGACACCCCAAAACACACCACCAGACATGAACCTGCCCACTAGAGAGACAAGATCCAGCCTCATCCAGCACAACACAGGCACTAGTCCCCTCCACCAGGAAGCCTACACAACCCACTGAAAAAACCTTAGCCACTGGAGACAGACATCAAAAACAACGGGAACTATGAACGTGCAGCCTGCAAAAAGGAGACCCCAAACACAGTAAGATAAGCAAAATGAGAAGACAGAAAAACACACAGCAGATGAAGGAGCAAGATAAAAACCCACCAGACCTAACAAATGAAGAGGAAATAGGCAATCTACCTGAAAAAGAATTCAGAATGATAGTAAGGATGATCCGAAATCTTGGAAGTAGAATGGACAAAATGCAAGAAACAGTTAACAAGGACCTAGAAGAAATAAAGATGAAACAAGCAATGATGAACAATGCAATAAATGAAATTAAAAGTACTCTAGATAGGATCAATAGCAGAATAACTGAGGCAGAAGAACGGATAAGTGACCTGGAAGATAAAGTAGTGGAAATAACTACTGCAGAGCAGAATAAAGAAAAAAGAATGAAAAGAACTGAGGACAGTCTCAGAGACCTCTGGGACAACATTAAACACACCAACATTCGAATTATAGGGGTTCCAGAAGAAAAAGAAAAAAAGAAAGGGACTGAGAAAATATTTGAAGAGATTATAGTTGAAAACTTCCCTAATATGGGAAAGGAAATAGTTAATCAAGTCCAGGAAGCACAGAGAGTCCCATACAGGATAAATACAAGGAGAAATACGCCAAGACACATATTAATCAAACTGTCAAAAATTAAATACAAAGAAAGCATATTAAAAGCAGCAAGGGAAAAACAACAAATAACACACAAGGGAATCCCCATAAGGTTAACAGCTGATCTCTCAGCAGAAACCCTACAAGCCAGAAGGGAGTGGCAGGACATACTGAAAGTGATGAAGGAGAAAAGCCTGCAACCAAGACTACTCTACCCAGCAAGGATCTCATTCACCTTTGATGGAGAAATTAAAACCTTTACAGACAAGCAAAAGCTGAGAGAGTTCAGCACCACCAAACCAGCTTTACAGCAGATGCTAAAGGAACTTCTCTAGACAAGAAACACAAGAGAAGGAAACGACCTATAATAACGAATCCAAAACAATATAGAAAATGGGAATAGGAACATACATATCGATAATTACCTTAAATGTAAATGGACTAAATGCTCCCACCAAAAAACACAGATTGGCTGAATGGATACAAAAACAAGACCCTTATATATGCTGTCTACAAGAGACCCACTTCAGACCTAGAGACACATACAGACTGAAAGTAAGGGGATGGAAAATGATATTCCATGCAAATGGAAACCAAAAGAAAGCTGGAGTAGCAATTCTCATATCAGACAAAATAGACTTTAAAATAAGGACTATAGCAAAGATCAATAAAACTAAAAGCTGGTTCTTTGAGAAGATAAACAAAATAGATAAACCACTAGCCAGACTCATCAAGAAAAAAAGGGAGAAAACTCAAATCAATAGAATTAGAAATGAAAAAAGAGAAGTAACAACTGACACTGCAGAAATAAAAAAAATCATGAGAGATTACTACAAGCAACTCTATGCCAATAAAATGGACAATCTGGAAGAAATGGACAAATTCTTAGAAATGCACAACCTGCCAAGACTGAATCAGGAAGAAATAGAAAATATGAACAGACCAATCACAAGCACTGAAATTGAAACTGTGATTAAAAATCTTCCAACAAACAAAAGCCCAGGACCAGATGGCTTCACAGGTGAATTCTATCAAACGTTTAGAGAAGAGCTAACACCTATCCTTCTCGAACTCTTCCAAAATATAGCAGAGGGAGGAACACTCCCAAATTCCTTCTACGAGGCCACCATCACCTTGATACCAAAACCAGACAAGGATGTCACAAAGAAAGAAAACTACAGGCCAATATCACTGATGAACATAGATGCAAAAATTCTCAACAAAATACTAGCAAACAGAATCCAACAGCACATTAAAAGGATCATACACCATGATCAAGTGGGGTTTATTCCAGGAATGCAAGGATTCTTCAATATACGCAAATCTATCAATGTGATAAACCATATTAACAAATTGAAGGAGAAAAACCATATGATCATCTCAATAGATGCAGAGAAAGCTTTTGGCAAAATTCAACACCCATTTATGATAAAAACCCTCCAGAAAGTAGGCATAGAGGGAACGTTCCTCAACATAATAAAGGCCATATATGACAAGCCCACGGCAAACATCATCCTCAATGATGAAAAACTGAAAGCATTTCCACTAAGATCAGGAACAAGACAAGGTTGCCCACTCTCACCACTCTTATTCAACATAGTTTTGGACGTTTTAGCCTCAGCAATCAGAGAAGAAAAGGAAATAAAAGGAATCCAAATCGGAAAAGAAGTAAAGCTGTCACTGTTTGCAGATGACATGATACTATACATAGAGAATCCTAAAGATGCTACCAGAAAACTACTAGAGCTAATCAATGAATTTGGTAAAGTAGCAGGATACAAAATTAATGCACAGAAATCTCTGGCATTCCTATATACTAATGATGAAAAATCTGAAAGTGAAAACAAAAAACACTCCCATTTACAATTGCAACAAAAAGAATAAAATATCTAGGAATAAACCTACCTAAGGAGATGAAAGACCTGTATGCAGAAAATTATAAGACACTGATGAAAGAAATTAAAGATGATACAAATAGATGGAGAGATATACCATGTTCTTGGATGGGAAGAATCAACATTGTGAAAATGACTCTACTACCCAAAGCAATCTACAGATTCAATGCAATCCCTATCAAACTACCACTGGCATTTTTCACAGAACTAGAACAAAAAATTTCGCAATTTGTATGGAAACACAAAAGACCCCGAATAGCCAAAGCAATCTTGAGAACGAAAAAAGGAGCTGGAGGAATCAGGCTCCCTGACTTCAGACTATACTACAAAGCAACAGTAATCAAGACAGTACGGTACTGGCACAAAAACAGAAAGATAGATCAGTGGAACAGGATAGAAAGCCCAGAGATAAACCCACGCACATATGGACACCTTATCTTTATAAAGGAGGCAGGAATGTACAGTGGAGAAAGGACAGCCTCTTCAATAAATGGTGCTGGGAAAACTGGACAGGTACATGTAAAAGTATGAGATTAGATCACTCCCTAACACCATACAGAAAAATAAGTTCAAAATGGATTAAAGACCTAAATGTAAGGCCAGAAACTATCAAACTCTTAGAGGAAAACATAGGAAGAACACTCAATGACATAAATCACAGCAAGATCCTTTCTGACCAACCTCCTAGAGTAATGGAAATAAAAACAAAAATAAACAAATGGGACCTAATGAACCTTCAAAGTTTTTGCACAGCAAAGGAAACCATAATCAAGACCAAAAGACAGGGCTTCCCTGGTGGCGCAGTGGTTGAGAGTCTGCCTGTCGATGCAGGGGACACGGGTTCGTGCCCCGGACCGGGAAGATCCCACATGCCGCGGAGCAGCTGGGCCCGTGAGCCATGGCTGCTGAGCCTGCGCGTCCGGAGCCTGTGCTCCGCAAAGGGAGAGGCCACAGCAGTGAGAGGCCCGCGTACAGCAAAAAAAAAAAAAAAAAAAAAGACCAAAAGACAACCCTCAGAATGGGAGAAAACCTTTGCAAATGAAGCAACTGACAAAGGATTAATCTCCAAAATTTACAAGCAGCTCATGCAGCTAAATAACAAAAAAACAAAAAACCCCATCCAAAAATGGGCAGAATACCTAAATAGACATTTCTCCAAAGAAGATATACAGAATGCCAACAAACACATGAAAGAATGCTCAACATCATTAATCATTAGAGAAATGCAAATCAAAACTACAATGAGATATCATCTCACACCAGTCAGAATGGCCATCATCAAAAAATCTAGAAACAATAAATGCTGGAGAGGGTGTGGATAAAAGGGGACACTCTTGCACTGCTGGTGGGAATGTGAAATGGTTCAGCTACTATGGAGAACAGCATGGAGGTTCCTTAAAAAACTACAAATAGAATTACCATATGACCCAGCAATCTCACTACTGGGCATATACCCTGAGAAAACCAAAATTCAAAAAGAGTCATGTACCAAAATGTTCATTGCAGCTCTATTTACAATAGCCCGGAGATGGAAGCAACCTAAGCGCCCATCATTGGATGAATGGATAAAGAAGATGTGGCACATATACACAATGTAATATTACTCAGCCTTAAAAAGAAATGAAATTGAGCTATTTGTAATGAGATGGATAGACCTAGAGTCTGTCATACAGAGTGAAGTAAGTCAGAAAGAAAAAGACAAATACCGTATGCTAACACATATATATGGAATTTAAGGGAAAAAAAATGTCATGAAGAACCTAGGGGTAAGACAGGAATAAAGACGCAGACCTACTAGAGAACGGACTTGAGGATATGGGGAGGGGGAAGGGTGAGTTTTGACAGGGCGAGAGAGAGTCATGGACATATACACACTAACAAACGTAGTAAGGTAGATAGCTATGGGGAAGCAGCCGCAAGGCACAGGGATATTAGCTCGGTGCTTTGTGACATCCTGGAAGGGTGGGAGGGAGGGAGACGCAAGAGGGAAGACATATGGGAACATATGTATATGTATAGCTGATTCACTTTGTTATAAAGCAGAAACTAACACACCATTGTAAAGCAATTATACCCCAATAAAGATGTTTAAAAAAAAAAAAAAAAAGATTTACTAATTTTCCCAAGCTTACATAGTCAGTAAGGAGTTGAACCAAAACGGGCTCCAGAATGCACACACCAAACTACTATCATTAACCGTTGTTTATACAAGTCATATTGATATAAATACTTTTTTTTTTTTTTTGCGGTGTGCGGGTCTCTCACCATTGTGGCCTCTCCCGTTGTGGAGCACAGGCTCCGGACACACAGGCTCAGCAGACATGGCTCACGGGCACAGCCGCTCCACGGCATGTGGGATCTTCCCGGACTGGGGCACGAACCCGTGTCCCCTGCATCGGCAGGTGGACTCTCAACCACTGTGCCACCAGGGAAGCCCTATAAATACTTTTAATTAAAGCTTTGTTTGTGCGTATGCACCCTGTTTCATATGCACCTCCTGAAACTTGGGAGGGGGAGGAATAAATTGGGCGCTTGGGATTAACATATACACACTACTATGTATAAAACCGATAACCAACAACGATCTATGATATTGCACTGGGAACTCTACTCAGTATTCTGTAATAACCTATATGGGAAAATAATTTGAAAAAGAATGAATATATGTATATGTATAACTGAATCACTATGCTGTACACCTGAAACTAACACAAAAATGTAAATCAACTGTACTCCAATAAAATTTTTTAAAAAATAAAAAGGCTTACTAGACTAGGCCAAGGTCTGTAGTAAGCAGACCCATGAGTGGTGAAGTGGGAAGGCCTTTAAAGAAAACTTCTTGGGACTTCCCTGGTGGCACAGTGGTTAAGAATCCACCTGCCAATGCAGGGGACAGAAGTTTGATTCCTGGTCCGGGAAGATCCCACATGTCGTGGAGCAACAAAGCCCATGTGCCACAACTACTGAGCCTGTGCCCTAGAGCCTGTGAGCCACAACTACTGAGCCCACGTGCCATAACTACAGAAGCCTGCATGCCTAGAGCCCATACTCCACAACAAGAGAAGCCACCACAATGAGAAGCCCGTGCACCACAAAGAAGAAGAGCCCCCACTCGCCACAACTAGAGAAAACCCACGTGCAGCAATGAAGATCCAATGCAGCCATAAATAAATAAATTTAAAAATTTATTTAAAAAAAAAAAGAAAACCTCTCAATCACAAGCAGGAAGGAAAGCTTTTGTATTCAGGTCCCTCTTTTAAAAGCAAGTCTTGAAAATCATAAATCATATGGTCTAACTCTGGGTAGTGTTTTCTCTGTCTTTTGAAAATGTGGGTGAGGCTGCAAAGCATCAGGAGGAAAAAGGCCAGCTGGATGCATGAAGAGAAAAGAAGAGTGGAAAAATAATGGCATTTCTTTGAAGACAATCCCTGAAAAGAGGACAGAACATATAAGGCCTAGTGTCACAACTAAAAAGAATAACTGAAGTGGAAAAGGCAACATTACTGCATCCAATATGATTGTTAACACTCGTTTAATTTTTAGAAAAAGCCATGGGTTTAAAGTAATGAAAATATACCTTATTCGAAATACAATAAAAATGCTATAACTATAGAAAACTTTCTAGTTGTTTTTCTTAATTTTATTTTATATATATATATATATATATATATATATATTTTTTTTTTTTTTTTTTTTGCGGTATGTGGGCCTCTCCCTGTTGTGGTCTCTCCCGTTGCGGAGCACAGGCTCCGGACACACAGGCTCAGCAGCCATGGCTCATGGGCTCAGCTGCTCAGCATGTGGGATCTTCCCGGACCGGGGCGCGAACCCGTGTCCCCTGCATCAGCAGGCGGACTCTCAACCACTGCGCCACCAGGGAAGCCCCTATTTTATATATTTTTATAGGGCAGGTTATTATTATTTACTATTTTATACAAATTAGTGTATATATGTCAATCCCAATCTCCCAATTCATCCCACCAACAACAACAACACCCCCCCAACTTCCCCACTTGGTGTCCATAGGTTTGTTCTCTACATCTGTGTCTCTATTTCTGCTTTGTAAAACAGTTCATCTGTAACATTTTTCTAGATTCCATATATATGCTTTAATATACGATATTTGTTTTTCTTTCTGACTTACTTCATTCTGTACGACAGTATCTAGATCCATCCACGTCTCTACAAATGATCCAATTTCGTTACTTTTTATGGCTGAGTAATATTCCATTGTATATATGTACCACATCTTCATTATCCATTCATCTGGCAATGGGCATTTAGGTTGCTTCCATGACTTGGCTATTGTAAACAGAGCTTCAATGAACATTGGGGTACATGTTTCTTTTTGAATTATGGTTTTCTCAGGGTATATGACCAATAGTGGGATTGCTGGGTCATATGGTAGTTCTATTTTAAGATTTTTAAGGAACCTCTATACTGTTCTGCATAGTAGCTGTATCAGTTTACATTCCCACCAATAGTGCAAGAGGGTTCCCTTTTCTCCACAACCTCTCCAACATTTGTTGTTTTGTAGATTTTCTGATTATGCCCAAAATAATCACATTCTAACCAGTGTGAGGTGATACCTCATTGTAGTTTCGATTTGCCTTTCCCTAATAATTAGTGAGGTTGAGCAGCTTTCCAGGTGCCTCTTGGCCACCTGTGTGTCTTCTTTGGAGATGTCTATTTAGGTCTTCTACCCATTTTTTAATTGGCTTTTTTTTTATATAATATTGAGCTGCATGAGCTGTTTATATATTTTGGAGATTAATCCTTTGTCTGTTGACTCATTTCTAAATATTTTCTCCCATTCTGAGAGTTGCTTTTCATCTTGTTTATAGTTTCCTTTGTTGTGAAAAAGCTTTTAAGTTTCATTAGGTCCCATTTGTTTATTTTCGTTTTTATTCCCATTACTCTAGGAGGTGGATCAAAAATGATCTTGCTGTGATTTATGGCAAAGAGTGTCCTTCCTATGCTTTCCTCTAAGAGTTTTAGAGTGTCCACTCTTTCATTTAGGTCTTTAATCCATTTTGACTTTATCTTTGTGTATGGTATTAGGGAGTGTTCTAATTTCATTCTTTTACATATAGCTGTCCAGTTTTCCCAGCACCTCTTATTGAAGAGACTGTCTTTTATCCATTGTATATCTGCACCTCCTTTGTCATAGATTACTCGACCATAGGTCTGTGGGTTTATCTCTGGGTTTATATCCTGTTCCATTGATCTATATTTCTGTTTTTGTGCCAGCACCATATTGTCTTGATTACTGTAGCTTTGTAGTATACTCTGGAGTCAGGGAGTCTGATTCCTGCAGTTCCATTTTTTACCGACAAGATTGCTTTGGCTGTTCGGGTCTTTTGTGTCTCCATACAAATTTTAAGATTTTTCGTTCTAGTTCTGTAAAAAATACTATTGGTAATTGAAAGGGATTACATTGAATCAGTAGATTTCTTTGGGTTGTCTAGTCATTTTCACAATATTGATTCTTCCAATCCAGGAACATGGGATATCTCTCCATCTATTTGTGTCATCTTTCATTTCTTTCATCAGTGTCTTATAATTTTCTGAGTACAGGTGTTTTACCTCCTTAGGAAGGTTTATTCCTAGGTATTTTATTCTTCTTTTTGGAATGGTAAATGGGATTCTTTCCTTAATTTCTCTTTCTGATCGTTCATTGTTAGTGTATAGGAATGCAAGAGATTTCTGTGCATTAATTTTGTATCTTGCAACTTTACCAAATTCATTGATTAGCTCTAGCAGTTTTCTAGTGGCATCTTTAGGATTATCTATGTATAGTATCATGCCATCTGCAAAGAGTGACAGTTCTACTTCTTCTTTTCCAATTGGTATTCCTTTTATTTCTTTTTCTTCTCTGATTGCCTTGGCTAGGACTTCCAAAATTATGTTGAATAATAGTGGTAAGAGTGGACATCCTTGTCTTGTTCCTGATCTTAGAGGAAATGTTTTCAGTTTTTCACCATTGAGAATGATGTTTGCTGTGGGTTTGTCATATATGGCCTTCATTATGCTGAGGTAGGTTCCCTCTATGACCACTTTCAGGAATGTTTTTATCATAAATGGGTGTTGAATTTTGTCAAAAGCTTTTTCTGCATCTATTGAGATGATCATATGGTTTTTATTATTCTCTTTGTTAATATGGTGTATTACATTGATTGTTTTGCAAATATTGAAGAATCCTTGCATCCCTGGGATAAATCCCACTTGATCATGGTGTATGATTTAATGTGCTGTTGGATTCTGTTTTCTATTATTTTGTTGAAGACTTTTGCATCTGTATTCATTAGTGATATTGGTCTGAAATTTTCTTTATTTGTAGTATATTTGTCTGGTTTTGGAATCAGGGTGATGGTGGCCTCGTAGAATGAGTTTGGGAGTGTTCCTTCCTCTGCAATTTTTTGGAAGAGTTTGAGAAGAACAGGTGTTACCTCTTCTCCAAATGTTTTATAGAAGTCACCTGTGAAGCCACCTGGTCCTGGACATTTGTTTGTTGGAAGACATTTAATCACAGTTTCAATTTCATTACTTGTGATTGGTCTGTTCATATTTTCTATTTCTTCATGGTTCAGTCTTGGAAGGTTATACCTTTCTAAGAATTTGTCCATTTCTTCCAGGTTGTCTATTTAATTGGCATATATTTGCTTGTAATAGTCTCTTATGATCCTTTGTATTTCTGTGGTGTCAGGTGTAACTTCTTTTTCATTTCTAATTTTATTGATTTGAGTCCTCTCCCTCTTTTTCTTGATGAGTCTGGCTAAACGTTTAACAATTTTGTTTATCTTCTCAAAGAACCAGCTTTTAGTTTTATTGATCTTTGTTATTGTTTTCTTTGTTTCTATTTCATTTATTTCTGCTCTGATCTTTATGATTTCTTTCCCTCTACTAACTTTGGGTTTTGTTTGTGCATTTTCCTCTAGTTCCTTTAGGTCTAAGGTTAGATTGTTTATTTGAGATTTTTCTTGTTTCTTGAGGTAGGATTGTATTGCTATAAACTTCTCTCTTAGAACTGCTTTTGTTGTATCCCATAAGTTTTGAATCATCGTACTTTCATTTTCATTTTTCTCTAGGTATTTTTTGCTTTCCTCTTTGATTTCTTCAGTGATCTCTTGGTTATTTAGTAATGTACTGTTTAGCCTCCATGTGTTTGTGTATTTTACATTTTTTCTCTGTAATTTATTTCTAATCTCATAGTATTGTGTTCAGAAAAGATGCTTGATATGATTTCAATTTTCTTAAATTTACCGAGGCTTGGTTTGTGACACAAGATCTGTTCTTTCCTGGAGAATGTTCTATATGTGCTTGAGAAGAAAGTGTAATCTGCTGTTTTCAGATGGAATGTCCTATAAAAATCAATTAAATCTATCTGGTCTATTGTGTCAATTAAAGCTTGTGTTTCCTTATTTATTTTAATTTTGGATGATCTGTCCATTGTTGTAAGTGAGGTGTTAAAGTCCCCCACTATTATTGTGTTACTGTCGTTTTCCTCTTTTATAGCTGTTAGCATTTGCCTTATGTATTGAGGTGCTCCTATGTTGGGTGCCTATATATTTATAATTGTTATATCTTCTTCTTGGATTGATCCCTTGATCACTGTGCAGTGTCCTTTTTTGTCTCTTGTAATAGTCTTTACTTCAAAGTCTATTTTGTCTGATATGAGTTTGCTACTCCAGCTTTCTTTTGATTTCCATTTGCATGGAATATCTTTTTCCACCCCCTCACTTTCAGTCTGTATGTGTCCCTAGGTCTGAAGTGGGTCTCTTGTAGACAGCGTATATACAGGTGTTGTTTCTGTATCCATTCAGCCCGTCTGTCTTTTGGTTGGAGCATTTAATCCATCTACATTTAAGGTAATTATCAATATGTATGGACATATGACCATTTTCTTAATTGTTTTGGGTTTGTTTTTGTAGGTCCTTTTCTTCTCTTGTGTTTCCCACTTAGAGAAATTCCTTTAGCATCTGTTGTACAGCTGGTTTGTGGTGCTGAATTCTCTTTGCTTTTGCTTGTCTGTAAAGCTTTTGATTTCTGTCAAATTTGAATGAGGTCCTTGCCGGGTAGCGTAATCTTGGTTGTAGCTTCCTCCCTTTCATCACTTTAAATATATCATGCCACTCCCTTGTGGCTTGTGAAGTTTCTGCAGAGAAATCAGCTGTTAACTATGGGAGTTCCCCTGTATGTTATTTGTCATTTTCACTTGTTGCTTTTAAAATTTTTTTCTTTGTCTTTAATTTTTGTCAATTTGATTACTGTCTTGGCGTGTTTCTCCTTGGGTTTATCCTTCCTGGGACTCTCTGCACTTCCTGGACTTGGGTGGCTATTTCCTTTCCCATGTTTGGGACATTTTTGACTATAATCTCTTCAAATATTTTCTCAGATCCTTTCTCTCTCTCTTCTCCTTCTGGGACCCCTATAATGTGAACTTTGGTGCATTTAATGTTGTCCCAGAGATCTCTTAGGATGTCTTCATCTCTTTTCATTCTTTTTTCTTTATTATGTTCTACAGCAGTGAATTCCACCTGTCTGTCTTCCAGGTTACTTATCCTTTCTTCTGCCTTAGTTATTCTGCTTTTGTTTCCTTCTAGTGCATTTTTCATTTCAGTTATTGTATTGTTCATCTCTGTTTGTTTGTTCTTCAATTCTTCTAGGTGTTTGTCCTTTAACTCTTCTAGGTCTTTGTTAAACATTTCTTGCATCTTCTCGATCTTTGCCTACATTCTTTTTCTGGTGTCCTGGATCAACTTCACTATCATTATTCTGAGTTTTTTTTCTGGAAGTTTGCCTAACTCTACCTAATTTAGTTGTTTTTCTTGGGTTTTATCTTGTTTCTTCATCTGGTGCATAGTCCTCTGCCTTTTCATTTTTGCCTATCTTTCTGTGAATGTGATTTTCATTCCACAAGCCTCAGGGTTTTATTTCTTCTTGCTTCTGCTGTCTGCTCTGTGGTGGATGAGGCTATCTAAGAGACTTGTGCAAGCTTCCTGATGGGAGGGACTGGTGGTGGGTAGAGCTGGTTGTTGCTCTGGTGGAAAGAGCCCAGTAAAACTTTAATCTGCTTGTCTGCTGATGGGTGAGGCTGAGTTCACCCCTTGTTGGTTGTTTGGACTGAGGTGACCCAGCACTGGAGGCTACTGGCTCTTTGGTGTGGCTAATGGCAGACTCTGGGAAGGCTCATTTGAAGGAGTTATTCCCCGAACTTCTGCTGCCAGTGTCATTGTCCCTGTGGTGAGCTACAACTTCCCCCTGCCTCTGCAGAAGACCCTCCAACACTAGCAGGTAGGTCTGGTTCAGTCTCCTATGGGGTCACTGCTCCTTTCCCTGAGTCCCGATGCATACACTACTTTGTGTGTGCCCTCCAAGAGTGGAGTCTCTGTTTCCCCCTGTCCTGTCGAAGTCCTGCAATCAAATCCCGCTAGCTTTCACATCTGATTCTCTGGGAATTCCTCCTCCCTTTGCTGGACCCCCAAGTTGAGAAGCCTGACTTGGGGCTCAGAACCTTCACTCCAGTGGGTGGAGTTCTGTGGTATAATTTTTCTCCAGTTTGTAAGTCACCCACCCAGCAGTTATGGGATATGATTTTATTGTGATTGCACCCCTCCTACCATCTCATTGTGGCTTCTCCTTTGTCTTTGGATGTGGGGTACTTTTTTCAGTGAGTTACCTTGTCTTCCTGTCAATGCTTATTCAGCAGTTATTTGTTATTCTGGTGCTCTTGCAAGAAGGAGTGAGCTATGTCTTCTACTCTGCCATCTTGAATCAAACTCCAGTTTTTTTTTGTTTGTTTTTTTTTAACCTCAAGTCCCAAACTCTATTTAACCAACAGGAATTATTTTTCAAGTAGTGCATTAGACAGACGTTAGAAATAAGACTCTATGTTTTCTTGATGGAAAAAGAGAGCACATGCTTTTAGTAGCTGCATTCTTTTGATATTATATGCTAACCATGTCATAAAGAAACAAGTTCAAGAAATTCATATCAAGCATGACAGAATGGAATTAGACACACATACAGATTTATGAGTTTGAAACACATGGTCTCAACACCCTGTGAACTGAGTCCTAGATAAAGAAATGTCCTGTTTTAAAACCAAGGGAAATGAGTCATTATAGATTAAATCAGTAAAATAAATTTACTGGCTATAAAGCCACTACATTTTTTTAAAGAAAATAATGAGTGTAGTTAAGATATACATTACATTTTCAAGTGATCAAGGAGAAGCACCACTGATTTGCTCTACAAATGGCCATTCACTGTACCATAGGCAGGATAGCAAGAAAAATATCTGATAGTTTGTTCTGATTCCAGGTTGTTCCTTTGAATACATTTTTCAAAAAAAGAGATAAACCACTGCATAAAAATCCTTAATATGTTAATAGTTTAGCTGTAATTTTTTACTACACATACACATACACACATGTGTAACAGGCAGATGCTTCAAAAATATGATTATATATTTTGCACTAATGGCTGGATGATCATTAGTTAACTCGGACAAGTTTTAGTTATTCAGGAGCAGTGCAATAATTAGAAAAGTTTTAGAATATTTTAGTTATGCTTCAGTGTTCATTTTCAAAATTCAGCAAGATTTGGAAGAGTGAAATTAGTCTCAAAATAAAAATAATACAATTTAGTATGCTTGGAACTTTTCAATTAAAAATTGAGTATTTTACAATCATTATATTCTTTGACTTTATCTCTTCATATATATATGATATGCTCAGAAAAGACAGAGTAAAATTTAAACAAATGGGTCTATTTTGCCTAAATATGTATTTTATCTCTTGTGAATTACTAATAGACCACAGATTTTTTCACATACAAGCCCTGATTCAGTTGCATAATATAATTTAGTATGAGATTCTCTATTTATTGTTCACAGGCTACTAAATCTCAAAACCTAACCACCATTAAGCTCAGACTCATTCCTGTAAGGATTAAAGGTTAAATATGCAGGGCACACCACACAGGTTCAGCTCATTAGGGCTGGCAATGCAGCAAAGGTAACAAAGACTTATAGCCAAAGAATGTCTGGTGCTTTTGGCCAGTTTACAGACTTTCGTGTCCAAGGCTGAGAATCTGGTATGATGAATACATTTGGAAAAAAACAATACATCACCTATGTCTGGCACCGAAAGCAAAGTCTGTATGTTAAAGTTTAAAACTAACTTTTTGAAGTTTTATAAAATAATAGTAGCTTCAAACTTATTGACATTATAAAACTATAGGCATCTTAAAACTTTGAATTTGTCTACAATTGTTTTTTGTGTTGTTTTCAAGAGTAGTAATATATGTTTTTCCCAGGTTGTAGAACAGAAAACAGCAGATAGGATCTCTAAATAAAGAGTGGAATGAGCTCTTGATAGATCTGTTGGTGGGGAAGGGACAATTCAGCCTTGCACATTTACACAAATTTCCTTAACCTTCCCATCCTAACACAAAACAATACAAAGTAGCCTTGGAAAATGGGTTTCAAATTAAGGAGCCACAAGAGCAAGTTTTTAAAAAGGTTAGAAATTATTATTTCCCAAGCTTGATTAACAACTCAATTCATATCTGTTTACTTCATGCAGTCTAGATTGTTCAGACACATTTTATAAAGTAAGCTTGCAAAATTTAAATCACTGTAGAAACTCAGATGAGAAGGAACATTTCTGGGGTGTAACTTGATGGAGGATGATGTAAGATTGTTGCCCAGGAGTAGACTAAGAAGAGAAAAGGACATGGAGATATGGAAGCTGGGATGCCAAGGGAGCAGGTAACTCCATATATTTGCCCTTATTCCCCCTTCTCTGTCACTGACCAAAGGGATCTAATTTGAAGTCATTCAGTTGAATTCAGCATCTAGTATGCAGGTGACAAACATGAAAGAGATAACTTCTCCTTAAGCAGGGCAGAAAAGTTCAAAGATAAATTCACTAGCTCTTGTACATATGTCTTTGACTTGATAATAAAATACATTAAGGTGGTCTATTTTACATTTTATTTTAAAGGTTGCCCTTATTTATTTATTTCTCCTATTACACCTATGTAATAATGTCTACAGATCATATGCATCTGAAAGTCAAATTTATAAAACATACTTGATATGTAATTACTGCTGCAAATCAACACATTTTTTGATCAAATGAAGTTAGTTAGATTTCTGCTACTGATATTTTGTAAATGATATGAAAATGAATTCTTATTGTCTTATTTTTACCAAATAAAAAGTTTAAATGTTTTCAAGCATTTCTGTCTTACTAATATGTTTTCTTTTTGATGTTACATTTGTTTTCCAATTTTGAAGCATATTTTCAGTTTGGCAATAGACACAATAAATATTTCACATTCTGTTATTTGATTGGAAAGAAAAATAAATAATATTTTGTCTTTGAATACAGAATGTGTGTACCTTGTTTCAAATGAAAATAAGCCACTTATTATCATAAAACATCATGGCCTGAAAGGATTTCATGGCTACAGTGCTCAGTGGGAATATAACATCTAAAAATGTATTAATCTTCTGAAATGTGAACAGTTGCACCTTTGTATTTTCTCCTTAAAATATGGGTTACATTTTTCCATGTACCACCTTATCTTTTAAAAAAAATATTAACAGCTTGCCTCTTCATACCAATGCCCAGTTACAAATTCCAAATGTTTTGTCACATTTTTTGTGAGCAATACCATCTGCCAGAGGTGGCATTTCATGGCTGTTTACCCTGACTCCCTCCAAGAATTCATCTGCCACTATCTAATGCTGCCTGAATAAAGGGGATTAAGACTCTGATGCAAAAGAGACTATTTATAATTTGATATAATTGGGAAGAAATGAAGATAAATGAGGTTTAGGATGGAGAGGCAATTAGTTGAGCTGCCTGTACAGCTGTGTTCTTGGCCTAGCTCCCCTGGCCTTTTCTTCAGTGAGGTATGTGCAAATTAACTATAATGACAAATACACACTTCCCAAAGCTCTCGTACTTTGTAAAACGAGAATTCACTTTTTACTTCTGATAACTGAGTTGGTTGTTTGGTAAAGTTGTTTTAACATGGTCTCCTAATGTCCTTATCACACAGGACTACTGTACCTGCTATACTTTAGGAATAATGCCCCCCCATACACACACACCCCATGTTTTGCTTTCAGTTGATGTCAAACTACTATTTACAACCTGAGTATGTTGAAGACCCAAAGCCTATTTTAACTTAATTGTTGGTCAATATTTAGGACAGATTGGCAATGTTTTCATTTTTATATGATTAAAAGGCAAGAGGACTCTTTAGTCAATGGAAAGAAGCTTCTCTTTTATTTTTAGGAAAATAGTCAGAAAATAGCATTCTTTTTGATAGTTTTCAATGAAATGGCAGAGCTAGCTTTTCAAAGAAGCTTTAAGGGATCTTTAGAGATTGGCAAAACCAATAGTTTCAAGGATAAAATTTACATATTCATATTAAAATTTTTATTGTCATTATTATTATGCTTCCTAAATGAAAATGGCAACTCAGGAAAAAGTTATCTGTTAAAATGTTTAGGAACTAATTAACCTAATTCTAAGATCCCTTTTTCTAATCACAAAAATGGTTATGCAGGGTATTTAGTTAAGGATGCTATCATAGGAACTAAATATTTTGAGGTCCAGTATTTCTATTGGTAGGCTTTCCTCTATTTTGTCTTTGAAATTATTCTTATTATTCATTGTATTAAATAAGAATCATATCACTGTGTTCCTCTCTGTTGTTACTCCTTGTGAGAAAATGACAACTCTACACTAATAAATTTAGAATATGTAACTGTACTAATAAAGTGTTGGGTGATGGATGTCTTTCCCAATTCTATGAAAAGAAATGTATAAAGGTAAACACTTTTTCAATTTTTTATTTATTTTACTTACATAAGAAACTAACCTAAAATTATTTATTTTAAAACAAACATTATAGTCATTACAAATGCTTATCTACTCAGACGAACATGTCCATTAGGATGTCTCTTTATGATTATATCCTTATTTCTTGAATATAGCCAAGTTAACCTTTTATTAATTTTTATCTGATCTTTCCACTATGGTATCCAAAAGCTACATGTTGCTATCTAAGTTATTAAAATAAATTAAATTAATAATTCAATGCCTCAATCTCACCACATTTCAAGAGCTATAGAGTCATGTGTGTCTAGTGTGGACAACATGTAAAAACATTTCCATCATCATAGAAAGTTCTACTGGTCAGTGCTGGCCTACATTTCAGACTTACTACCTCCTTATTAATACAAACTGGTGAGATTCAACTTTAGGCAAAACTATGAATTTAAGAACAGATAAATCAAATACAGGGTCTTCAATTTACAAAAGGATTCAGAATTCCTTTAATTTCCTCAGTAGGAGGGCAAGAAACTCCAAGTTAAATAGACTCGGATGATAAACAATTAGAAACACATTATGATAAGTCTACAAAGCACCAGTGTCTTTCTTTTCTTTTTTTTTTAAACATCTTTATTGGAGTATAATTGCTTTACAATGGTGTGTTAGTTTCTGCTTTATAACAAAGTGAATAAACTATATATATATATATATATATATATATATTCCAATATCTCCTCCCTCTTGCATCTCCCTCCCACCCTCCCTATCACACACTTCTAGGTGGTCACAAAGCACCAAGTTGATCTCCCTGTGCTATGTGGCTGCTTCCCACTAGCTATCTATTTTACATTTGGCAGTGTATATATGTCCATGCCACTCTCACTTTGTCCCAGCTTACCCTTCCCCCTCCCCGTGTCCTCCAGTCCATTTGCTACGTCTGCATCTTTATTCCTGTCCTGTCCCTAGGTTCTTCAGAACCTTTCTTTTTTTTAGATTCCATATATATGTGTTAGCATACGGTACTTCCTTTTCTCTTTCTGACTTACTTCACTCTGTATGACAAACTCTAGGTCCATCCACCTCACTACAAATAAAATTTAATTTCTTTTTATGGCTGAGTGATATTCCATTGTATACATGTGTCACATCTTCTTTATCCATTCATTTGTCAATGGACACTTAAGTTGCTTCCACCTCCTGGCTATAGTAAATAGAGCTGCAATGAACATTGTGGTGCATGCCTCTTTTTGAATTATGGTTTTCTCAGGGTATATGCCCAGTAGTGGGATTGCTGGGTCATACGGTAGTTCTACTTTTAGTTTTCTAAGGAACCTCCATACTGTTCTCCATAGTGGCGGTATCAATTTACATTCCCACCAACAGTGTAGGAGGGTTCTCTTTTCTCCACACCCTCTCCAGAATTTATTGTTTGTAGATTTTTTTGATGATGGCCATTCTGATTAGTGTGAGGTGATACCTCATTGTAGTTTTGATTTGCATTTCTCTAATGATTAGTGATGTTGATCATCCTTTCATGTGTTTGTTGGCATTGTGTATATCTTCATTGGAGAAATGTCTGTTTAGGTCTTCTGCCCATTTTTGGATTGGGTTGTTTGTTTGTTTGATACTGAGCTGCATGAGCTGCTTGTAAATTTTGGAGATTAATCCTTTATCAGTTGTTTCATTTGCAAATATTTTCTACCATTCTGACGGTTGTGTTTTCCTCTTGTTTATGGTTTCCTTTGCTGTGCAAAAGTTTTTAAGTTTCATTAGGTCCCATTTGTTTATTTTTGTTTTTATTTCCATTTCTTGAGGATGTGGATCAAAAAGGACCTTGCTGTGATGTATGTCATAGAGTGTTCTGCCTATGTTTTCCTCTAAGAGTTTGATAGTCTTTTTAAGATTCTGAAAAACTTTAGCAAGACTATTTAGCTAAATCAGTGCCATCTTACTCACAATGCCCCTTAAATGAATCCAATAGCCAACATATGGAGTGTGAAAATGACAAGGCATCAGAAAGAAGTCTTTAGATATCAATCCTATAAGAAGATGACTGTGATAACAAAGAAATAATGTGCTACAATTTCTAGGAACAGTTTTAGAAATTAATACTCTGCTTCGCTGGTCTGAGAATATACACACATACTTGAACTTATCACATTAGTTCAGTAGTTCATCATGCTATTTTAATGTATGCAGCAATATAATTCTAAAGAAAATGAGAGCAGATTAATATTTTCATCAGAAGTTATTTTTCATTGAGATATTTCTTTTATAAGAAATTACTGCACATTTTAAAGTTTGCTCCTTTCCAATGGGACTGATGCTGTGTTTATAATATAAATAAGAGACTAATATACAATATATACCACTTTAATTTATAAGCAGTTTTTCTGAAAATATGTCCTTATATAATTTTTATATTTTTAACTTACCAAGACTCCTAATTTGCAAACTATAACACCTAGTTTTATTGTTAAGTTTTTCAATATCAATTATTATGATTGTGGTTATCACTGATTGGATAGTAGATTCATAGAATATTCCTTTTTTCCAACCTCCAAATGATGATAATACTCTCACTTATAAGCTAACATCCTCATTCTACCTTCTATGGATTTTGTTTTTTCTTTATATAAAATAATGGAGTTGATCTGGATGATCTCAAAGGAGCATTCCAGCTCTGGCATTCTATGATTCTGTAAGTTGTTCCTGTAAATAAATATTTCCTTTAAAGTAAGCAGTTTAAAAAAAATGAGGAGTTAAACACAAAATATTAGAAATGCTTACTGTTGGTGGAGAGGCAGAAGGATGGGAAAAGAGATGGGCACATAAATAAATGCAAGTTTTGTATGTTTTAATTCTTGAGTTGCCTGGTGGGTTCACTGATATTTATATTATTATACTTTATAATTTACATATATGTTACATATTTGTTTTCTGTATTTCAACTCTTCTTTAAAAATAATAAAGGGAGGGGCTTCCCTGGTGGCGCAGTTGTTGGGAGTCCGCCTGCCATTGCGGGGGACGCGGGTTCATGCCCCGGTCCAGGAGGATCCCGCATGCCGTGGAGTGGCTGGGCCTGTGGGCCATGGCCGCTGGGCCTGCGTGTCCGGAGCTTGTGCTCCGCAGCGGGAGAGGCCGCAGCAGTGAGAGGGCCACGTACCGCAAAAAATAAAAAATAAATAAAAAATAATAATAATAAAGGGAAAAATACACACAATGACATCTGGCTACTCTATTTGGTTCTAAGACTCAGATTGTTTAATGGTAGGATGTGCTACATGAACTTTAGGGCAAGACTTCTTTTAACCAAATACTAATGGGAGAGGAGTAGATGTATCCAGGTTTCACAGAGTGAACAAAACTAGCTTAAAATACCTGTCATTTTCTTATGAGGTAGAAATCTTGTATTTTTTATCAATTATCAAATAAGACAAGCCAAAATGCAGAAGAGTGACTGATTTTTAATTTGTGCAATGTCATTGCTAAGCCAGAGAAGATAAACACTGAAAACCCAAAAGATTTCTATCCACAATGACGTTACTTAACCTTAATAAGTACAACATCGTAATGAGTGGGTCCTGATTTATATCAAATGTGACGCTATTCTGCACTTTGGACCATTCAGCTGTAAAAGATCAAAACCAACTGTATGTGTACATCAATAAAAATCAATTCAAGATAGAACAAGCTTGACACTGGGGGCACAGCCTTCTTTGCTGGTAGAACACTTGGACACTTATGGTTTCTAAATTTCCAGTCACATATTTCCTGAACCCTGTGGCTAATAAAGTCCAATAAATTGTGAATTCCAAAGTTGTCAAATGCGAGATTGTGGCTAGGTAGAGGCAAATGGTTTCTCTTTTGAGAGTCTGTGAAGGTGACTTCTAAATAAGAGTAATAAAGGATGCCCTCTGAATACACATGTAAAAATGAACCAATGATGAATTTTGGTTCTATCTGAGAGAGCAAAGAAAAGAGCAGAGGTTTGCAAAATGTCTTCAGAGTTCTGAGGAATTATGTAGGGAACAAAATTATCCAAAAATTATCCTCTATAACACTTTTGGTGTCAAGGTTAATGAGCTAGAACTAGTCAAATTATTATTAATAAATTAATGCCTTTAAAATTTAATTAATAAATTAATGCTAGTAAAATGCATGGATTTTAAGAAGCTAATGTGGAATATAGCTGATCCTACTTGAATTAGAAGGTATTACATATATACAGTTAAGATGACTGAGAATTGTAGTGTTAGAGAATAATTATATTTATTTTTTTTAATTTCATCTATTTTCTACTCATATAGTAGATATGACATACAGAGTTTTTTGACACTGTACCAAATGAAATTCAATTGTTATGCTGCTAAAACAAAGGAAGCAATTCAATCAAGTGAATACACATTAAAAATTTGGATTGTGAGGCCATTACTATTGTCATCTTTAGTATATCTTATTGAAAACACCCCTCCCGCATTGATTTCTGTCACCAGAAAGTCTATCTGCACCAAATAGCTAGGTAGCAGTAACCCCTCAGAAAAGACAACTGAGACACAATAAGGGGTGAATTAAAATACACTGGCTAGTTTGGTAACTACAGTAGTGCCCATACCCTATTCCTTCATGTTAAAAGTAAAATGAGCAACAAAAAATTCTCATTTGTACTTATAGTAACAGTATATTTCAACTGGAAGGAACTTTTTTTTTTTTTTTTTTTTTTTTTTTTTTTTTGCGGTACGCGGGCCTCTTGGAAATGCTTACTGTTGTGGCCTCTCCCGTTGCAGAGCACAGGCTCCAGACGTGCAGGCTCAGGGGCCATGGCTCACGGACCCAGCCACTCTGCGGCATGTGGGATCCTCCCGGACCGGGGCATGAACCTGCGTCCCCTGCATTGGCAGGCAGACTCTCAACCACTGCGTCACTAGGGAAGTCCCTGGAAGGAACTTTTAAAATGATCATTTTTAGATGGGAGAAACAGAGATTCACACAGAGGTAGATCAAGATCTCACTGTCATTTAGTGGCTGGACCATTAATTTACTGCTAAAACCTGTTTCTGTTCATCAGTCAAAAAATATAAGTGCAGACGTGTATTCTGTGCACAAGGATGCAGGGTCAGAATAGGTATCGAGCTTAGGTTGGGAACTATGGTAGATTTCACAGGGGATATGAAGGTGATATCTCTCCTCTGGGAGAAAAACAATCTCCATTCTTAAAGTAAGTAAATAATTACCCCTCACATATGTTTGACAATTAGAATCTATAAAAGTATATTTCACATGCATAATTTCATTTGATTTTCACATGAACTCGTGATAAAATGGATATGAAACAGCTTTGAAATAAAAGTTCTATATAACCTATATAACTACAAAATATTACTGCAGTTATACAGAAAAGCATTCTATCCACTTTTCCTCCCACATTTATTTCCCAGAATTACCTTAAAAATTAAGAAAAAGATAGTCACGAGGCCTAATTCATTCAAATGAACTGTCTGTATACACTATCCAAGTTTATGAGATAGTCATCACACATCCTGGGAGTTTGCAATAACAACACTTAGCATTTATAAAGTACTTGTAGTTTTTGAAAGCACTTTCAAAGCCATTATTTCATTTTATCTTCACAACTGTTCTATGAGTATCTCTAGGGAACAAACTCTTCCTTTCCTTACCATCAATGTCACAGAGTAGGCAATCAATAAATACTTATTGAATGAGTACATGAATTAAGGGAAAGAAGAATAGGCAGATTGTGTGAAAATAAATAAAGGAAACCTCATTTAAAATGGAGTCAGAAAGCCCTGAAGGCGGAGCTTTCAGGCACCACCACTCAGACCCCACCAGGAGGAAAGAATTTCTCCTTGCCAGGCAACAGCCCAGACAATTAGAATCTATTGCCACCCTCTTAGAAATAGTCACTCCCAACTTACTCTTTTCCTCTATAAAAGCAAGCCCCTTCCTCTGTTCTTCAGAATTCCCTATAGTTGGCCATAGTTTGCTTGTCCCAAATTACAATTCTCTGCTATTCTTGAATAAACACATTTTGCTGGTAAAGAACTGGCCCTTTTGTTTTTTAAGGTCAACAATTGTGTGGATGTGTAAATGAATAAAAAAAGAAGCAGTTTGTTATTTATTTTTATGGTATTTCTTGGCAATGTATCTATAATCTGTCTCTCCAATTCTACATATGTAATGATGTTTCAGATGGTTAAGTATACAATCTTGCCTGTATTCTTCTTTAACGTTATAGTTTGAGGACTATTTCCTCTCTGACTTATATTGCATTCCTATCTTTAAGAATATCCTAATTCAGTATACTTTGTGTAACTGAATTCAACTCAGACATGAGATTCTCTAAATGCTTCCATAAATGAGTGAAAAATGTAGATATGCCTACACTTGCTTTTGTTTTTTCTCTTTGCTTATTTTACTGACAATTCTAATCCAGTATTCCTGGATTTATTTTATTTGAGCCTCTTTTATATTCAATATCATGACTTTTCACAGATTTCCAAAGACTCCATTTCCACCATCACTTGACTTTTGCTTTTGGGATAGCTAGGTTCCACTGGTTTGGGTTAGTTGTTCCAACTCTGTCTAGCTTTATGTCGACTGGCCAACATCCACCACTGCCCTCTTCCATTTACTCTGACACATGCTATCAAAACTATCAGGAACAGGTCAAAATATATTAAAATTTAGTGCTCTCAGTGGTTTGAATTTTTTCCAAATTCTTTATGATCACCTTTTTATGTTATCTTCCATGCTTAATACCTAAATTTTCCTGTACTAATGCTCCCATCACTAAGACAACTTATCTTTCAAATTGGAAGTGATTCAAAATAATCCATTGATAAGTACTTTGTGACTGACTTTGTTTGTGGTAGTAAATCATGGCAACAAATTCAACATTTTCCTTTGAAGTTTCTAAGTTGAAACTTATAATTGTTCATTATAACTATTTTACTTTTAGGTATACTTTTCTGTAGGCTGCTTAGAAGGTGAAATAATGTTAGTCATAACATTTTCATTTATGTATTTATTTTGGACTTTGCAGGGAAATGCAATATTTTGTGTTTTTTGACAAAAGTATCTTTGTCAATAATGAAGACAGAGCTAGAATGACAATATAGTGTAGTAATCCATAGGACTCCAGTGTAATGTATAGAATAAGATGCACACTACATAATCCGCATTCAGTAAATATTTATTGAGTACCTACTACATGCTAGGAACATCTGTTAAAGTTGATAATTGATCCATCCTTTATGTATTTATCATACCAACTTTATATTAAGATATTATTCTAAGCTAATGAATATAAACAGGAAAATGAGACATTTACTGTATTGCTGCATAAGTATAAAGAGTTTTCTAGTATTTCATAATAAAGCACTAGAATTCCTACAGTTAATTTGTACTTTTGAACTCAAACAGGTCATTTTATTAGCCTTATAGCTAACTGATTACATGTACAAATAACAAAGAAACTGATATTTTTAAATTAGGAAAAGAAAATCTAATGAAAACCTTCAATACAAATATGTTGGTGTTTGCAATAAATTACAACAGGAGAAGTAAAGTGCACATGTCTTTTTTTTAATCTTAAAGAACAAGGATTTTATAATTGTTGCTTTGTCATTGATATGATCTTTGATTCCTTTTGCAAGGAAAGGGTAGGGAACCCAGTGGTGGTCCTACGTTTCATGAAAAAAATATGCTAGTTAACACAGCACATAAAATATTCTGTTTACCATCAGCAAATTGAAATCCACTCCATTGCTTTAAAATGTGAGCAGAGTTACGAACCCAAGGTTTGGGAAAATTTTCTAATTACACTGTGTTCTTATCCATCATGGAGTCACCAAAATCTATTAACCTGTATATTGATGGAACCATATGTGTTCTCGATTTACTTTCTTCACAGTGAGTAATTTTGTCATGGAAGAATGTTGGCTTTGGAGTTAAAAGTAATGTAACTGAACACATACTATCTGTTTGAACTTAGCCAAATCTTTGAGACTTTGGGGACTTTGGTTTCTTCAACTACCAAAAAGGGATAATGATAATACCTGTTCTGCTTACTTTACAGGAGTTTTGTGATAACCAAAGGAAATAAATAGATATGAAAATCACTTTGTAAAGTAAATCGTTAAAAAGTTTGAGCTTCTGAGGAAATGATTCACAATATTTTTTTCTCTTTTGACAAGTCTTAGATCTACTAAGAAGACTCCAACACATGAATTAGAAAGCAAAGGATGCAGTAACATCTCAATTGATGAACATATACTATTAAGTACATACTAATCAAAATCTCCAAGAAAATGTTCAAACGTTCTTACTATTATAAATGGCAATAACACATGTATTTGAAGAGAAGATAAAACCTATCCATAACACAACTAATTTCTTTGTATTTTTGTGGCTCCTGCAGTCCATTAGCATTAAATGTAAAAACATCTAATATCTACAAACATTACTAAATCTTCAGTGACCAGAATGATTTGTGATGGTAGCATTTACTGACAATGAAGAACATGATGTACAGAACAGCTGTTGCTTTCAGTCTGCCCACTCTTTAAATTCTTTGTTTAAATATAAAATTTGTTCTTTAAAAGATGATATTAATTATTTTGTATAATCATCCTAACATATAATACATGCTTCAATGATATGATCTCTGTCACTTAATTAAACTTCTCTACCTAGTCTTTGCAATAACGTTCAAAGATCATTATCAGGAACAAAACAACAAATCTAAAATCCTTGTTTCCTAAAATTAAAAACAAGGTATGTACCCTTTCCCTCCCTCACTGCAATATATTGAAAGTAACACGAAAATATTTGGATTGGAAGGTTTTATTAGACCTTATTTTCCTCTTTTTTAAAATCAATTTCTTTGTTCCTTGCACATATCTCCTGTCAATAAAATGAACAATTATATAGATTTAGGAGGATAGTGGTCTCAGTGTAGCATCTCTCATATTATTATTCCAGTATCATCTGTTACAAAGTAAGACCAATTCCCACATCTAATTACAAACAGGATTTCAGAGTCATTAAACAAAATACATTTCCATTAGTGCTGCTGTAAGAAGATAGGGAGAAAAATGAAGATTAGTTCATGCTACAACTCTGTTTTTTAAGCTTTGAAGATTTCGACCTCTGTACTCAGAGCCCATAAATTTGTAGAAGATCAGCAAGGTGATAGACATGTAAAGTGCTTCATTCTAAACAGTTTAACTGTGCTGCTTGCATTTTTATCATTAGTTTTTGTTGCACTGCCTTTAGTTCTTGTAGTAAATATAGCAAGAAACTGAAAGGTTCCTTCCCTGTTACTTGGCAGGTGCCTGGAGGTATTTCCTTGTGTTCTACAAAGACATATTCCTTATACTTCAAAGTAAATTTGGTACAACAAAGCTTACATATGAAAATAGATTATTTGCAAGCAGGTAATTTTGATTCAATGAGACAAAGTTATATTTTCTGCTATTAAAACACAGTGCCAGTTCCTAGAATGCAAGGAAGGTTACAGACTAGATAAATCAAGTAAAGTAGATCATGCAATATGCCTAAATGGCTGAAATACAAACTAAAAGGTATATATTTTCCTTCAATGAGTGCATGCAGTTCCCATTAACGTTAATGCATCCAGGGAAGACTATACCCTGAAGCACTGCTGAATAGCTGAAGTGTACAATCTATTGTGCTTTATTTAGTTACAACTTTTCCCACAGATTGTCTGTTCAGGTAGTTCAAAGAGAGCTTTAAAGTGTTGCTGTTCATAGTATGTTAAGCCATATAGCTCATGGAAATCAGAATTCTTCTAAACTGAAGGAGATAAATATAATTGACCTGATCCTACAAGCAAAGGAGTTAGACGGCTTCTCATCTGAGTTTTAACTCTTTCAAGACAGTGACAAACCCAATTCTTCTTCTGGCATATATTATATTAATACTTTTACCCTTTTATTGTGAGGGCAAGGGGCTTTGGGCCAGGGTCACTTTCTTTATCATGTACTGTTGAGAAGCAATACATAGCAATTCAGTGTCATCTAATCTGTATGAAGAAGATGTACTCTAGTTACACTAAAATTCTAGGAAAGTAACAGAGGTTTCACAATAAAACCATATCTGCATTATTAGTTTTCTAAAATCTATTTACAGGGAGTCTCTGAACTAAACACCCACACTTACCTATATATAGAACACTTCTCTTGCCCCCTTCTGAAATTAGAGTGCCGGAAATAATTCTACCCTGTGCACAAAGGTAGAATTACCACAGCTGGAATTATCCTTAAATGTCATCTAGTTCCACTTCTTATTTTTACACATCGAAAAGCACAGGGTCAGATACAGGAAGAGAATTGTTTAAGGTCTCACAGCTACTTCTTGGCAGAATTGGTTCTAGAACCCAGATCTCCTAACATTTAATAATCTGCTGGCTTTGTCTGCAACTTTACAACTTAACCTCAAGTGCACTCTCTTATTTTTCCTCATTTCCAAACCATCCTGGCAGTTCTTGTTTCTTGCTTGAGGGCAAGGCTTCAGTTTGATCAGATATAATCCAGTTATCTTCAATCAACACAACTATTTCATAAAATGCAGTATGTACCAAATATATTTTGAAAAATAACTGTAACAGATAATGATACCATTCAAAGTGGGAAATAATCAGAAAAAGTCAGGAAGACTTTGCCTAGGAGGAACATCTCTCTCTCCCTCTTCTCTTTTCTCTTTCTTTCTTTCACACACACCTCCAGAAACATTACTGCAGGATATGAAATGCTCTTATTAATGTAGATGGCCGTTAATTCAAAAGGTAGACACAGCTCAGAAGGAGGGTAAAAAGAGGTTGGTGAAGAGGAAAAGGAGAGTTAGAAAACATCAACAAGAGACAAAGAAGCTAGATAAAGTGGTAATTTAGACCTCAGATCATTCCACAGGTAGACTGAAAATATTAATTTAGCTCCCTGAGAATTTCACTTATTGTGATTTAGTCAGTTGAAATAGCAGGTAATGGTAATGATGACAAGTTTTCTGAAAATAAGAAGTATAAATTGATGCTCGTCCCAAAGGAGTCTTTGTAATGCAAAACCCATAAGAACTTATGAAAAGAAACTTTAAACATCTATATGCCAAAATATGCACATCTCTATCCATAGAGAGGCTAGAGATGCAGAAAACAAGGAATAACATGCATTCTATAAATTACTCGTATTCATTATTTCCAGTGGTAATAACATCAAAGGTTTATAATTTTCTACCAAAGTAAGGTGTAGTTTTAAACTGGACCTCATTAGCAATTTAACTTCTACAACCTATCTGGACACACTTTTCCAAAATATAGATGACACTGAAAATCTTATTTTCCAACTTTATGCCATTACTCTTGGTCAGCTAGTTATGTGATTCTTTCTTCATTGATTATAAATTATCAGCTAATATGGAATAGGAGATTTTATTAAGTGTTTTCTGGCACAGAGACAAATTAAACCCATAAATGCACAGCAACTTACAGAGAAAAGTCTGGATGTAACAGTAGCATAGAAAGCCCACTAGGCTCACTATGTTGAAAACATAAAATCTTGTCTCTATTACCATTAATTTTCTCCTATTGTAAAACTCTGTAACCTTAAAGAAGACACTGGATTTGTTTGTGCCTGTCTTTTAGACAATAACAGGAAGAGTACTGGCTTCTTACTTGCCTCACAGGAGTAATGCAAGGGCATGAGGAGGTCAAGAACTATATTTTGCAATATAGTACTAGAAAGATGACACCATTATGTATTTAATAGAATTATTTTAAATGTTCATATATATAGTATCTATATATTCATTTTATATTAGTAGAGGATAAAACTTTCCATGTTTATAAATGGTATGCTAGTGTGGTTAAAGCATTAGAACAAAATGTCTCCTGTTTGTTGAAAGGAAAATGGTTAAAATAATACTCTGTCCATGGGATAAATGTGTAAAAATAATACCTACCTTAACAACCCTAAAACACTCCTGGGAAACATGCATAGCATTCATAAAGATGAAAAACAGTCTTTCTTTGGTCTTGTCATCTTTAACACTAAAATAACAGCCTAGATATTTTGCTTTTTCAGAATAAAAGACCTACCTCTTTTGCCTTTAGAAGCACTTGAAAATTTAGAAGAGAAAAACTCAAAAATGCTGACCGCATAATAGCTGACTATTCATGGTGGGTGTAGACATGAAAGGTTACAATATGGATCTGTGCCTACGCGTTTCTTTCAACTTGAGCAGCATGCTTCTGCTAACTCGGCAATCATACAGCTGACAGATTTCTGGGTTTTCTAAATAATGCATGGGCTTTTATTTTAACATGTCAGTGCAAAAGTATCAATTCTGCCCTGGTGCCGTTTGTGATGTTGATTTGACTTGACAGCATTCCATTAAACCAATGAGTTTTTCCCCTCCTGATGATTCCTTAAATATTCCTCTGAGTGATGTATTTGTTTTTTTTAAAAACAGATTGTGAAGGATGTTTGCATTTATGAGAAAACTCCATGGCAGGTAGATTTGGAAAAAAGGTACAACAACAATAAAACTTTATAACAGGACACTTCTCCCCATTCTCTGGATTCCTCAAATGTCACCCATCTTACCCTTTCCAAAAAAAGGTTCACATTCAAAATATTTGAATTTCATAAGGAAATACCACTGAAATATTTAGTACTGCTTAATATCTCTACTGGGAATACAAAAACACATTTATTAAACCATGCACATTAACTTCAGAGTCTACACAAGGAAAACAAATGCTTTGTTCCTTGCTCAGTCCTTTATGAGAGCAGGTTTGGTCTCCAGTACAATGCATCGATGCTCCATTGATTATTTCCCAGAAGGATAAAGCAGTCTAAATGCCAGAAAGTTTGAAGGGAAGAGCATTTGTGCTCTATTTTTATAATGAGGAATATATTTTGCACAGAAGCTACTGTCCCATAAAATGCAAACCTTGAACATCTGGAGAAAAAACTTTTACCTCTTGGTTAAAAATGATTTAGATGCAAATAAGTCTTGGTGGTTTCTAGAGGTTGCTTCACAAATTTCTGCAAGCCATTTAAGATAAATATTAGGATCTTATAATGATCACCTAGAGAAGGTATTTGTAACTATTCATGATCCAGCTAAAGAGGCTTGACAATTTGATTCATACAGAAAAAGAAACGTGGACTGGGAATACATTAGGTAAAGTAGACATGGACTCAGTTTGCATGTGGAGAATAGTCCTTGTGAGGTAACTTTCATTTTTTTGGCAAGAAAGACAAGTTAAGCATTTTCAAATTGAGAAATTTTTAAATTTAGATATACCTTTCCTTAGGAAGTATTGTGGGTTCAGAAAAGAACGAGGTAAAATGTGAAAGTGTCAGACTAAGTGTTTGGGGTCCTAACCTTCAGTTCTGTCTTCTGGTTGCACACAATCTTTAGCTGTTAGGCTTTGCCCAGGGAACTCCCTCCTGTCATCAGCAACAACTCTCAAACTTTCATTCACACTAAGATATAAACAACTGATAAGTGTGAAAATTATAATGCCCTGGGGAGCTTTGAAATGAATTTATAGTTTGTATTAGACAGATACTAGGAGAGTTGACAATGGCACAAACACTGATGTGATTTCCCAGAGTCCATGAAATCATCTTACTTACAGATCAGACTAGCTCTGATGAAGTGTTTTATATTACTTAATTAATTGAATCTAATTTTGCTAAAGGAAACATGCTCTATGAGAATCCATGCCCAATCAACTTCTCTCAGTAAGTCAGAAACCAAAACTCTCACACATAAGTGAAATAAATATTTCCTACAGTGAGTGCCTACATTAAGTTTCTACACTGATTTTCTACCCTAAGAGCCAGTGGTCTTAATTGAGATTTCTGGAAATGTTCTCCAAATATATTCTTCTTTTACTCCTGAAGATCTACTCATTTTCACTGTGTGCACTAAGATTTGTGTTTTGCTTTGTTTTTCCTTAGCTTTCTATGTTACCACTTAATTATTGTTAATAAAATTTAAGCAGAAATATACTGAGAGTATTTTAATAATTTCTTATGTATAAGCCTTACCCTTTTATCATTAGGATGATACATGTGCTTATATACAGATAAGAATAAATGTATGTGTGATTTTTGGTGTGACAATTCCCTTGAAAGTGCTCTTATTTAACTGTTTTAAGGTTTAAGATTCAGGCCTAATTCTACATGGTAAACTGGGAGAGAAAGGAAAAGTCCTAAGAGGATATAATAACTCCCTTGAGGACATACCTGAATCCATAAACAATGTATCTTAAGACTTTTCAGCCAGTGACAAACTCTCCAGTATATGAATTTTTCTTGCCTTGTTCATGCTATTTCAGTAGGAAAGTCTTGCAAAACCCTCCTTGCTCCCCCCAACCCAGAGTCAAATAGGCATGGCTTTATCCCTGCTAGTAGTACTCTTCTCACTCTTCTGACTAACCTTTTCCCCTCTGAACAATCTTACCTCCACCTGTGACCAGTAGCCAAGTTTTAGAATGCCAGTCTAATTCTAGGACGATTTTATCTATGAAAGCACTGGTTTTGATGACAATACAGCTATAACTATCCCTTTGTGGTATGATTTATTTCTCTGTTGTATATTTATGTACTAGAAACTTTAGAAAAGTCAGAGGTCAATTCCTCTCTCCCTACATCAACCGAACTATCATATTTCACTTCTTAAATTCTCTTTAAAGTCACAACCTTTGCTCTTCTTAACATTCTTGGGGGCACTGGAGCTTCTGCTACTCAGCAGGATCAGCTTCCCTTTAAAAGGGGAATTTTAACATTGGAATGCTATGGAATTTACACAACAAAGACCACAGAATGAAGAGTATCCAAACAAATGTATGATATATTAAAGTGTAATTTTTGAAACCAATCTGTGGATATATAAACCACAAATTTACTTTAGGAATGTAAAATGTTGCAGCCATTTTGGAAAAGTTTGAGATTTCTTCAAAATGTTAAACATAAAGTTACCATTTGACCCAGCAATTCCACTTCTAGGTATATATGGAAGAGAAATGAAAACATGTGTCCACCTAAAAACTTGCACATCAACATTGATAGCGGATAGAGAATGGACTTGAGGACACGGGGAGGGGGAAGGGTAAGCTGGGTCGAAGTGAGAGAGTGGCATGGACAAATATACACTACCAAATGTAAAATAGCTAGCTAGAGGGAAGCAGCCACATAGCACAGGGAGATCAGATGGGTGCTTTGTGACCACCTAGAGGGGTGGGATAGGGAGGGTGGGAGGGAGACGCAAGAGGGAGGAGATATGGGGATATATGTATATGTATAACAGATTCACTTTGTTATAAAGCAGAAACTAACACACCATTGTAAAGCAATTATACTCCAATAAAGATGTTTAAAAAAAGCAAAGAAAACATTGATACCAGAATTATTTATAATAGACAAAAAGTGGAAACCACCTAAATGTCCATCAACATATGAACTGTGAAACAAAATGTAGAATATTCATTCATATGATGGAATATTATTCAGGCATTAAAAGGAATGCTAAAGTATGATGAACCTTAAAAACACATCAAGGTAAAGATGTCAGACTTAAGAGATCACATATTGTATGATTCCATTTATATGAAATATCTAAAATCCATAGAGACAATAAAATGCATTAGTAGATTAGTGGTTGCCAGGGGCTGGGAGTAGGAGAAACAGGAGTGACTCTTAATAGCTATAGGGTTTCTTTCAGGGGTGATACAAATTTCTGGAATTAGATAGTGGTGATAGTTGCACAAATCTAAACTTACTAAAACAACCGAATTGTATACTTTAAAAGGGTGAATTTTGTGGTATATGAATTATAGTTTAATAAAACTTATAAAAAATCACTTTATGACAACATGGATGGACCTTGATGGCATTATGCTAAGTGAAATAAGTTAGACAGAGAAAAACAATTATACTATGATCTCACTTATATATGGAACCAAAAAGAAAAAAGAAAAAAAGAGCTCATAGATACAGAGAACAGAACAGATTTGTAGTTGCCAGAGGCAGGGAGAGGTAATGTGCAAAATGGGTGAAGGGAATCAAAAGGTAAAAACTTCCAGTTATAAAATAACTAAAGTCATGGGGATGTGATATACAGCATAGTGACTATAGTTAATACTATATTGCATATTCGAAAGTTGCTAAAGAGTATTAAAAGTTCTCAACACACAAAAAAGTTTTGTAACTACGTATGGTGACAGATGTTTACTAGATTTATAATGGTGATCATTTTGCAATATATACAAATATCAAATCATTATGTTACACCTGAAACTAATATAATGTTATATGTTAATTATATCTCAATTAACAAAGTTTAAATAATTATGTTTTCTAGTTCCAAAGTGCAGAAAAGAGTATTTGTGGTTGATAGACTAACATTAATTTGAGCCACAAAATGATAGAAACTTTCTGAACAATTGCTTTCAAAATTGTTTCTGTATAGTTAAAGCTGCTTTTAAAAGACAAAAAATTCACTTTTGGTGCTAGACAATTTTTAAACTTTCCAAAAGAGACACAAGTATTTATTGAACTTCAGTTCAATGCATGCATTTAGGTTCATTGCATACACTGGTCATATTCATACTGAAGAACTGATGATATCCAAGTACCACATAATTATAAAGAATAGAATTTAGAAAAAAAAAGTGATTATTTCCGTGTCCCTTACACTAATGTGTTCACTAAATGTGAATATTCATTAAATGTGAGAAAATATTTAATGTGCCCAGTTCTATGTAAAACTTTATGTATATTAAGCTGTCATTTATAAAAGAAATAGGAACAATAATGACAATTTATAATAACTATTATTTTAATTTTGTAGTTACACATATACTTTTAAGAGGTAGATATATGCTGTAAGTCAGCTTTTGAAATCTGGCACTGTAATAAGCAAATTACTCTCGAATTTTTTGTCAAGTTCCAATTAATTCACAAATGACCTTTAAAATGATAAAATGTACAACAGTCAGCTATTATAAACTCCATTTATGAACACAATCTCTCAAGCAACATATATAACAAATTATTTACAATAATTTCTCCAAAGGTTTTAGAGAAAACAATTAAAATTCTATTTTTTGGTCCAGTTTAAAAACTATCGCTTACATTTTCCTTTTCTGTTACTTTTCACCTGTTTGCATTTAATCTGTAAGGAAAACATGTGTTTTCTAGATGATACTGCAAATCAATTTGCAAAGACCTTAAAGAGAAAAGTATGCTGGATAAACCCAGCATAGCTTCCTAGAGATCAAATCCTGTCAGACAAATCTAATCTCCTTCTGTGACAGAATGACAGCCTGAGAGATAGAGGGGAAGCAACAGATGCAATTTATTTTGACTTTATCAAGGTTTTTGAGACCAGACTAAACAATTGGCTCATCAATAAACTGTGAAAATCCAAGCAGGTCATACATCTACATAGAGTTCTCAGGAGGCAGGAGAAGGGCATTCTAAGTGTGGTCACCTCTGGATCAATGTCAGTCCAGGGCTACAATACAAAATATCTCCCAGATTCCCAGGCAAATGTCTGTATCAGTGCCCTGAATATGGACATAGGCATAATTTTGATCAGGCGACACTAGTCCAAAACTTCTGAAGATGAATTCAGAATCTGAAGTGACATCACTAAATGAAGACTCAATAAGAAATGAATGATACGGAATGTCAGAGCACTGGATTCTGGAGAGCACCTGTTAAGTAAAAACAATACAAGCAGACTATGGGTACAAACAGATGATGTTTGAGAATCATAGAAATGAAGATTAGAATTCAAAGGCAATAAATAATATTTCAAACTCCTTCATTGTATCTAAGGCCCAAAGAGAGGAAAGGACTCATTCAAAATTACAGGACAAAACTGTACCAGAGCTAGGTATTTAGTATTAATGCACACACAAAAAAGAAATGCTTAAGGAGTATATAACATGTAGGAACCAAGACAGTAGACCCAACACTGGTTAGATTCTTCCTCAGAAGTAGATTTCTGCCCTTTGTCCTAATGATATTCTATATGGGGGCAGGAGGAAGGTGGAAGATTAAGGGATAAAAACAGAATGACTATAGGTTGGCAAATAAGATCTATAAGGAAATATCACATCATTTCATATTATTCACTGTAAAGAAGATGAAATGGTTAGGATTAACTTGGAGGTATTTTTATACAAACTGGCTTAGTAACACTGACAAAACAAGTTCTTAATCCACTACATGAATTATTAAGAGTAGATATAATACTCCAATAGTGAGAGTTGCTTATTCCTGGAATAAATTTGTAGGAGGGTCTTTAAAAATATGAGTTCTCCTTGTTTACATCCTTTTTAAGGGGACATAGGCATGGAAGAAAGATGGATAGTGTGCTAAAAGTTTAGAGTTCTATGAGAAAAGCCATCTAAAAACAGTTTTTAGTGTCAGGATCTAATGAAAACAAGCATGCCTCACTTGATTATCTAGAAACATCTTGCTCCATATCCAATGAGGTGTTTGGATAAAATAAAGCAAAAAAGGTAACCTTGGGATTTTCTAATTCTACTTTGCAAGTTAATCAACCACATATACGTTGATTCTTTCCACTATAAACTATATTTTCTAAAGGCAAAATACTTAACATCTGCTCAGAAGCTAAACCAACACAAAAGTCAGAGCAAGCAGGGACTCAGAAGATAAAGATTTACATGAAAATCATCTTGGATTCTCCAGAGGAAGTCACTGTGCAAAGTTTCCTGAAATAAGCAATGCAGTTTTAAAATACTCCATTTTTTTCTACAGGTAAATGGGAAACTCTTGAAATCTTTGTTACAGTAAAAAAAAAAAAAAAAAAAGAAGGACCTGCTGCTGTATAACTATATTTCTGATTTGACAGCTACAATTATAATCATTCAAGCATCTATTTCCCACAAACTCTCCACAGCCATAACCTTTAGTGTGATTAATGATTAATTATAAAGCTCCAGGAGCAATAGTACACAGACTAATTTCCTAAAACAATAAAAGACAGAATTTCTCATTTGGAGCTAAATGAAACACGAACAGGTTGTTATTCATGCTGAAATCTTGATGCAGAGTCGTGGTGCAGACATTATAGAAGCTATTAAACAAAACCTCGAATCAAAGAAACTATAGGTCTTCAAAAGAGAAAATGTTGTTCTTGCCTAAGGATCCTCTAACATCGTTGTTTGCTTTTCCTTTTAAAGTCTAGTGTTATGAACTATAACTTCATATTATTTTGGCTCTATTGTTACAGAATCATCCAAGAATATCAATTTTAACCAAACAGAAGGTGATATAAGAATTCATAGAAGGAAAATTCCTGTTTACTCACATTCAAATATCTCAACTAAATACAGGCTTCCTGTCCTGCTTATTTCAGGATATGTCAATAGATTTGAAAATTACCTTGGGTCATGGAGCACGTGCTCTGTGCCTGCCCTTGTTGGTTATCTGAAGAACAAAATAGGCAATGGTTGATCCCATACCCTGGAGGAAAATGTTACATTCTGCACATTTTCCTGTTAAGTATGGAAAAGGTGATGTTTCACTCCTTATTTTGATAAAATTCATCATAAACAAAAGTTAAATGACAAGAGTCAAGCATGTAATGGGGGTTGGAATAAGAAGTTATGAGAGGGCTTCCCTGGTGGCTAGTGGTTGAGATGTCCGCCTGCCGATGCAGGGGACACGGGTTCGTGTCCCGGTCCAGGAAGATCCCACATGCTGTGGAGCAGCTAGGCCCGTGAGCCATGGCCGCTGAGCCTGCGCATCCAGAGCCTGTGCTCCGCAATGAGAGAGGCCACAGCAGTGAGAGGCACGTGTACCGCAAAAAAAAAAAAAAAAAAAAAAAAAGAAAAGTTATGAGAAATGTGCAAACTAAAATATAATTATTTTTTAAATGACAAAATTGTAAACATATTAACACCAATACAAAATTTTCATTGACTATTTGATATATTTTTACAGCTGTCATACTTTATTTTCAGGGATTTAGCAACTAGTAACAAGGATGAAATTGAATGGCAATTGTGCCACAATATGGTGTTTAAAATAGAGCATGTTCCTTCTGAAATGAAAAGAATTCTCCTCCTTTCTTGAGTTTTCTGATTATATAGATGGTTGTGAAAATGGCTTATGGGAGCTAAACATCTTCCTCTAAGGTAAAATGCTCACACGGCCACAGATAGATGGGATTAAGAGAGATTCTTCATTTCTATTTACAATTTTGCCTTATAAAAACAAATGTTGCCCATGAGGGAAAGATTAAAACAGTCACTCAGATTGATTTAAGAGCTGAGATATAAATCATTGAGCTATAATTTTTAAAATGATAGAAAATTCTAAATCATTTTTCATCATTTGGAATATTTGTGGGTTTAGCATATTTTAAGGCTTAATTAATTGGACCCAGTTTCAGAACTATAAACACTTCTGTTCTATACCACACTTAATTTATGAGAAAGAAGATAATACAAAGAAAGAAAACTTGTCAGAAATAGAGTCAAAATAGTAATGCCCACAGTAGATCCTGAGGTCAGGTCAAGTCTGACCTTACGGCTGACCATGTAAATAGAACTTTGGTCAGTCTAAATTTGGGACAGTCTCCTTTATCAGCTGCATCTCCATCTCCAGGCTTATTGATTGATTAAGACTCAATATAAAGGAAGTAAGTTTTATTATATACCTTAGACTATACTGGAAAATCAGTTCAAATATCAGAAGCATAATGTTATAGCAAAAAGATCACTGCCAGCTTTCATTACCTATCTGTGTGACCACAGATAAGCCAATTTCTCATCCTCCAAGCATCATCTGTAGTATGAGGGGACTGTACTTTATTTCAAGTCACTTAGATCTCTAAAATTTAATTTGAGAAATACTTGCCAATAAAAATGTAAACAACAGGTGCTTTATAGTTAACCTAAGAATGCAATTAATTAAAACTTTCTGGTTATCAAACATAATATTTCCTCAAGCAAAAAGTCAACTCTTACCCAACTCTTAGAGATAAGCCAAGGCTCTGAGAACCACTATTTGAAAATGACTGCCCTGGGGAATCACTCATATGGTCTCCTTAACACATAATTTAAATCTATCCATTTTTCTCATTTTCAATTTGACACCCTTCAAAGAAGAGTTCAAATGTCACATCCTAAGCTTGAATTCCTTCCTGATTCTCTTATTCAGAAGAATTTTCTTCTTTCTCTATATTCTCACAGTTCTTTGTTCCTCTCATTGCTTTTATCACATATCTTCTCAGAGTATGGTCACTTATTCATTGATTCACTTTAATGTTTCTTCTCCTAGATCATAAACATTTGAAAGTCAGTAATTTTTGTCTTTTCTCCTCACTGTGTCAATGTATTGCTTTTTTTCATTGTTGGAATATTGTACATTGTGGATGAAAATTGAATTTAGTTAAAAAACTATTCAAGAATTACTATAATCCCTTATGGAGTGGCAATTAAGGGTCACTAGCTACATGACTTATTTCATTCACATACTGGACATTTAGGAATGTCTATCATTTGCTAGTCACTTCAACCATACCATTGGAATTCATAATCACATTAGATCATAATTTAAGGCTCAGATTCTAGGTGAATATACAAATTATATAAAACATTCAATATGTTTTTTTCCTCATATGATACCTCACAATTTAATTGAATATTATAACTGCATTAACTGATTTTTCTTTGCCTGATTGGATCTAGTACCTATCTTGTAAATAGAGCCTTTGTGTTTCTCCAGTTTTTTTTTTTTTTTTGGTTTGAATATCTGATTTCCCATTAATGCTTGAACCAAAACATTCAGAAAGACCATGTCCATTAACAGTAATCAGACTTAAATGCTGTTAACTGATGTCTTCCTTTTCACTGTCTACCTGCTTCTTTCCTTTCTTGGAATACACTAAAATAAATCAAAGGTTATAACCTTGGAAATTTTTCAAAAAGAGAAATCAAGCCCAGTCTTTTACCTCAAACAAGTTAAAGAATACAACCAGTTTAAATCCTATAATAGGATACCCAAGGGGCATCAAAGATATACTAGTACATGGATTATCAAAAATTTTCATATCTAACATTCTTGATATGAATTTCCATTTGTAAATGATCACTTTGAAACTGTAGCTTATTATTTTCCAGTGAACACAGATTTCATTTATCCAAACTTTCTTCCATTTAATGAAGTATAATTGACAAATAAAAATTGTATATATTTAAGATATACACCTGATTTGATATACATATACATTGTGAAATAATCACTATAATCAAGTAAATTAACATATCCATCACCGTGTATAGTTAGGATTTTATTTATTTTTTTCACTTTTTGTGGTGAGAATACCGAGCAAATTTCAAGTATACAATTTAGAATTGTTAACTGTAGTCACATAGCTGTACATTAGATCTCCAAAATTTTATCTTGTAAAACTGAAACTGTGTACACCTTGACCAAGATCTCCCCATTTCCCCCACCCCCAGCCCCTAGTAACCATCACTCTACTCTCTTCTTCCATGAGTTAGACTACTTTATAATCCAACATATGAATGAGATCATGTAGTATTTGTCTTTCTGCATCTGGCTTCTTCCACTCAGCGTGTCTTACAGGTTCATCCATGCTTTTGCAAATGGAGGGATTTGTGGTTTTTTTTAAAGGCTGAATAATATTTCATTTTGTATATATATACAAAATTCTTTATCCATTCATCTTTGGAGAGACATTTTAGTTGTTTCCATATCTTGGCTATTGCAAATAATGCTGCAATGAATATGGGAGTGCAGACATCATTTTGAGATCCTGATTTCATTGCCTTTAAAAATATACCCAGAAATGGGATTGCTAGATTATAAACAAGTTCTATTTTTAATTTTTTTGAAAAACCTCCATGCTATTTTCTATAATGGTTGTACAATTTACATTCCAACCAGCAGTGTACAAGGGTTCTCTTCTTTCCACATTCTTTCCAATACATATTATCTTTTTGTCTTTCTGATAGTAGCAATTCTAACAGGTGTGAGGTAATATTTCATGGTTTTGTTTTGCATTTCCATAATGATTACTGAAGTAGAGCATAATTTTAAATACCTGTTGGTCATTTGTATTTCTTTATTAGAGAAGTGCTTATTCACATCCATTGCCCATTATGGGGGAGGGGGTGTTATGGCTATTGAATTGTTTGAGGTCCTTATATATTTTGGATTTCAGCCCCCTCATCAGATATACAGTTTGAAAATATTTTCTCCCACTTCATAGATTGGCTTTTCACTCTTTTGACTGCTTCTTTTGCTGTGCAGAAGCTTTTTAGGTTTATGAAATCCCATTTGTCTATTTTTGCTTTTGTTGCTTTTGTTCTTGGTGTCATACTCAAAAAATCATCTCCCAAATCAGCATCACAAAGCACTTTTTCCTATGTTTTCTTCTAGTAGTTTTACTTTTAAAGGTCTTACATTTCAGAGTTTATTCATCTGAAGTTAATTTTTGTATATGGTGCAAGATAAGGATTCAATTTTATTAATTTCATGTGGATATCTTCTCCCAACACCATCTATTAAAGACACTATTCATTCCCCATTTGTGTGTTCTTGGCATCTGTGTCACAGATCAGTTGACTATAAATGCATAGATTTATTTCTGGTCTTTCCATTCTTTTCCTTGGTATATGTGTGTGTTTTATGCCATTACTCTGCTGTTTTGATAATTATAGCTTGGCAGTATATTCTGAAATCAGGCAGTGTGGTATCTCCAGATTTCTTCTTCTTTCCCAAGACCACTTTGGCTATTCAGGGTATTTTGTGGTACCATAAAAATTTTAGGATTGTTTGTTCTATGTCCATGAAAAATGACATTGGAATTTTCATAAGGATTGCAGTTGAATTTGCTGATCACACTGAACATTTAAACAATACTAATTCTTCTAATCCATGAACATGGGGTATTTTCCCACTTATATGTGTCTTTAATTTCTTTCACTGTATTGTAATTTTAAGTGTAGAAGTCTTTTACCCTAATCAATAAGTTTATTCCTAAGTATTAAATTTTTTTTGGCCGCACCGCGTGGCATGAGGGATCTTAGTTCCCTGACCAGGGATTGAACCTGTGCCCCCTGCAGTGGAACCTCAGAGTCTTAACCACTTGACCGCCAGGGAAGTCCTTATTCTTTTTGTTGCTATTGTAAATGATTGTTTCTTTAATTTATTTTTGGATATTTTATTGTGTGTGTATAGAAACACAGCTAATTTTTGTATATCAATTTTTTTCCTTTTTATACTGAATTATAGTTGATTTACAATATTATATTGGTTTCAGACATACAGCTTAGTGATTCAATATTTTCATAGATTATACTTCATTTAAAGTAATTATAAAATACTGACTATATTCCATGCTGTACATTACACACATTGTATCTTATCTATTTTATATATAGTAATTTGTATCTCTTAATCCTATAACCCTATCTTGCCCCTGTCCTTTTCCCATTCCCCACTGGTAACCACTAGTTTGTTCTCTATATCTGTGAGTCTCTTTCTTTTTTGTTATATTCACTAGTTTTCTGTATTTTTTAGATTCCACATGTAAGTGATATCATACAGTATTTTTCTTTCTCTGACTTATTTCACTAAGCATAATATTTTCTAGGCCCAAGCATGTTGTTGCATATGACAGAATTTCATTTTTTTTTAAAAGGCTGAGTAATATTCCTTGTATATGTATCCCACATCTTCTTTATCCATTTATCTGTTGATGGACACCTGGGTTGCTTCCATATACTGGTTATTGTAAATGATGCTAGTATGAACATTAGGGTGCATGTATCTTTTTGAATGAGTGTTTTTGTTATCTTCAGATATATACCCAGGAGTGGAATTGCTGGATCATATGGTAGATTTTTTTTTTAGTTTACTCACAATTTACATTCCCACCAACAGTGTTCAAGGGTTCCATTTTCTCTGCATCCCCACCAACATTTGTTACTTGTGTTCTTTTTCATGATAGCCATTCTAACAGATGTGAGGTAATATCTCACTGTAGGGTTTTTTTTTTTTTTTTCCAGTACGCAGGCCTCTCACTGTTGTGGCCTCTCCCATTGCGGAGCACAGGCTCTGGACGCGCAGTCTCAGCGGCCATGGCTCACGGGCCTAGCCGCTCTGCAGCATGTGGGATCTTCCCAGACTGGGGCACGAACCCATGTCCCCTGCATCGGCAGGCGAACTCTCAACCACTGCGCCACCAGGGAAGCCCTCACTGTAGTTTTGATTTGCATTTCTCTGACAGTTAGTGATGTTGAGCATCTTTTAATGTGCCTGATGGCCATTTGCATGTCTTCTTTGGAAAAATATCTATTCAGGTCTTCTGCTCATTTTTTGATTGGGTTGGATTTTGTTGTTGTTGTTGTTATTGACTTATATGAGCTGTTTATATATATTGGATATTAACCCCATATTAATCATAACATTTGCAGATATTTTCACCCATTCAGTAGGTCGTCTTTTCATTTTGTCAGTTGTTTCCTTTTCAGTGCAGAGGTTTTTAGGTTTAAGTCACATTTGTTTATTTTTGCTTTCATTTCTTTTGCCTAAGGAAACAGATTCAAAATAATATTCCTATAATTTATTTCAAAGTGTGTTTTGACTATGTTATTTTCTAGTTTTATGGTTTCAGGTCTTACATTTTGATCTTTAATAAATTGTTCTTTTTTTATATAGTGTGAGGAAATGTTCTGATCTCATACCTTTACAAGTAGCTCTCCAGTTTTCTCAGCACCATTTACTGAAGAGATATTCCTTTCTCCATTGTACATTTTTGCCTCCTCTGTCATAGATTAATTGACTATAGGTGTGTGGATTTATTTCTGAGCTCTCTATTCTATCCCATTGATCTATGTGTCTGTTTTTGGTGCCAGAACCATGCTGTTTGTATTACTGTAGCTGTGTAGTATTGTCTGAAGTCAGAGAATGTGATATCTCCAGCTTTGTTATTTTTCTCAAGATTGCTTTTAGGAGTCTTTTGTTGTTCCATATAAATTTTAAGATTAGTTGTTCTAGTTCTGTGAAAAATGTCATGGGTATTTTGATAGGGGTTGCATCAAATCTGTAGATTGCTTTGGGTAGTATGAGCATTTTAACAATATTAATTCTTCTAATACAAGAGAATAAGCTATCCTTCTATTTCTTTGTAGCATTTTCAAATTTCTTCATCAATGTACTATAGTTTTCAGAGTATAGGTCTTTCACCTCTTTGGTCAAGTTTATTCCTGGGTATTTTATTCATTTGGTTTGGTTTTGTTTTGTTTTGCAGTATGCGGGCCTCTCACTGTTGTGGCCTCTCCCGTTGTGGAGCACAGGCTCTGGACATGCAGGCTCCAGACGCGCAGGCTCAGCGGCCATGGCTCACGGGCCCAGCCACTCCGCGGCATGTGGGATCTTCATGGACTGGGTCACGAACCCATGTTCCCTGAATCGGCAGGCGGACTCTCAACAACTTTGTCACCAGGGAAGCCCTATTCGTTTTTGATGCAATTTTAAACTGGATTGTTTTCTTGCTTTCTCTTTCTGATAGTTCATTATTAGTGCATAGAAAAGTAACAATTTTCTGTATATTATGTATCCTGCAACTATAATGAATTCAATTATTATTTCTACTAGCTTTTTGGTATAGACTTTAGGGTATTCTGTGTAAAGAATCATGTCATCTGCAAATAGTGACAGTTTTACTTCCATCCTTCTAATTTGGATGAATTTTATTTCTCTTTTTTTTGCCTGATTGCTGTGGCTAGGACTTATACTACTATGTTAAATAGAAGTGGTGATAGTGGTCATCCTCCTATTTTTCCTGATTTTAGATGAAAAGCTTTCAGCTTTTCACAATTAAATATGATGTTAGCTATGAGTTTTTCATTAATGGCCTTTAATATGTTGAGATATGTCCCCTCTATACCAACTTTATTGAGAGTTTTAATCATGAATGGATGTTGAATATTGCTAAATGCTTTTCTGCATCTGATGAGATGATCATATGACTTTTAGCCTTCGTTTTGTTAATGTGGTGTATAACATTGATTGATCTGTGGATATTGTACCATGCTTGCATCTCTGGAATAAATTCCATTTTATCACAGTGTATGATGCTTTTAATATATGGTGGAATTCAGTTTTCTAGTATATTGTTAAGAGTTTTTGCATCTACAGTAGTCTGAAATATTGGTCTATAATTCTTTCTCTCTTTTTTTTTTATAGTGTCTATTTCTGATTTGGTATCAGGGTAATGGTGGTCTCATAGAATGAATTTAGGAGTGTTCCCTTCTCTTCATTTTTTGGAATAGTTTGAGGATAGGTATTAACCCTTCTTTATATGATCTGTAGAATTCCCCTGTGAATCTGTCCAGTCTTGGACTTTTGTATGTTAGCAGTTTTTTAATTATGGATTCAATTTCAGTACTAGTAATTGTCTGCTTAGATTTTCAATTTCTTCCTCATTCAAGCTTGGAAGTTTGTATGTTTCTAGGAATTTATTGTTTCTTCTAAATTGTCCAGTTTGTTGGCATGTAATTTCTCATAGTATCATCTTCTGATTGTCTGTATCTCTGTGCTATTTCTCCTCCTTCATGTCCTATTTTGTTTATTAGTGTTCTCTCAATTTTTTTTCTTAATGAGTCTAAACACTTACCAATTTTATCATTTCAAAAAACTTCCCCTTTTCTGTTGTTTCCTTGGACTCTATTTTATTTATTTCCTCTGTGATCTTTATTATTTCCTTTCTTCTGTTGAATTTGGGCTTTGTTTTTCTTTTTCTAATGCCTTTAGGTGGTAGTTTAGCTTGTTTTTTTTTGAGCTTTTTTTTTCCTTAAGTAGGCCTATATTGCTATAAGCTTCCCTCTTACAACTGCTTTTGTACACCCCATAGATTTCAAAAAGCTATGCTTTCATTTTCATTTGTCTCAAGGTATATTCTGATTTCCTCTTTGATTTATTCATTAGCACATTGTTTTTTTCAGTAGCATATTGTTTAGACTCCACTTGTCTGTGTTTTTCCCATTTTTCTCCCTCTAATTGATTTATATTTCATACTGTTGTTGTCAAAAAAGATGCTTGATATAATTTCTATGCTCTTACATTTGTTGAGACTTGTTTTGTGACCTATCATGTGATCTATTCTGGAGAATGTTTAATGTGCTCTTTAAAATAATATGTATACTGCTGGTTTTGGATGGAATGTCCCAAAGAAATCTATTAAGTCCAACTGATCAAATGTTTCATTTAAGGTCACTGTTGACTTACTGATTTTCTGTCAGGATGATTTGTCCACTGATACCAGTGGGGTGTTAAAGTCCCTGACTATTATTGTGTTATTGTCAATTTCTCCCTTTATTTCTGTTAATATTTCCTTTGTATATTTAGGTGCTCCTATATTAGGTACATATATGTTTATGAATGTTATATCCTCTTCTTGTATTGATATATGTATCATTACTAATGCAATTCTTTGTCTTTTGCTATAGACTATGTTTTAAAGTTTACTTTGTCTGATATGCATATTGCTACCCCAGCTTTCTTTTCATTTCCATTGGCATGGAATATCTTTTTCCACCCCCTCACTTTCAGTTTGTGCATGTCTTTACCTCTGAAATGAGTCTGTTTTAGGCAGCATATAGATGGATCTTGTTTTGTTTATCCAATCAGCCACCCTGTGTCTTTTGATTGGAGCAATTAGTCCATTGACATATAAAGTGACTACTGATAGGCATGTAGTTATTGCCATTTTTTAAATTTGTTTTCTGGTCATTTTTGTAGTTCTTCTCTGTTCTTTTCTTCTTCTTTTAGTCTCTTCCTTTGTAGTTTGATGATTTCCTTTAGTGTGATGCTTGTGTTCCTTTCTCTGTAGTTTTTGTGTATCTATTGTAGGCTTTTGATTTGTGGTTACCACGGAGGTCATATACATTGACCTCTAACTATATTTACTTGTTTAATCTGATATTTCTGTTCAAACACATTCTAGAAGAGCTATATTTTTTGCTCCCCCATCCACTTTTGTGTTTTTGATGTCATATTTTACATATTCATGCCTATCCCTTAACTGTTAATCAATTTTACAATTTTTGTCTTTTAACCTTTGCACTAGCTTATTTAAGTTGTTGATTCACAGCCTTCACTATATATTTGCCTTGACCTGTGGGATTTTTCCTTTCCTATAATTTCTTGTTTCATACTGTAGCCCTTACGTTTTCTCCTAAAGAAGACCATTTAATACTTCTTATAAGGTTGGTTTAGTATTGATTAGCTCTTTAATTTTTGGTTGTTGGAGGAGTTCTTTAGGTTTCCTTCAATTCTGAATGATAACCTTCCTGGATAGAGTGTCCTAGGTTGAATTTTTTTCCTTTTCAGCACTTTAACTATATCATGTCACTCCCTTTTGGCCTGCAAAGTTTCTGCTGAAAAATCAGTTGATAGACTTATAGGAGTTCCCTTGTATGTGACTCTGTTTTTCTCTTGCTGACTTTACTATTCTCTCTTTATCAATTTCTGCCATTTTAATTATGATATGTCTTGCTGTGGGTCTCTTTGGGGTCATCTTGTTTGAGAACTCTGAGCTTCCCATAGCTGGATATCTGTTTCCTTCTTCAGATGTGGGAAATTTTCAGCCATAATTTAATGAAATATATTTCCAACCCCTTTCACTCTCTCTTTTCCTTCTGGAACCCCTATAATGTGAATATTAGTACTCTTGATGTTGCCCCAAAGGTCCCTTAAACAATCCTTATATTTTAAAATTTGTTTTTCTTTTTGCCCTCCTGATTGGGTGATTTCTGTTATTCTATCTTCCAGATCACTTATGTCTTCTTCTGTATCACCTAATCTGTTATTACTTCTTTCTAGTGTATTTTTTATTTCAGTTATTGTATTCTTCAGCTCTGACTGGTTATTTTTTAATATTTTCTAGTTCTTTGTTAAAATTCTCACTGTGTTCATCTATTCTTTTCTCAAGTTCAGTTAGTATTCTTATTACTGTTGCTTTGAACTATTTATCAGGTAAATTATCTCTGTTTCATTAGAGTTTTTCAGGTTTTTTTTCTTTTTCTTTCATTTGAAACATATTTCTATGTCTTATTTTGTTTAACTTTCTGTGTCTCTATGAAATTATGTGAAACAGTACCTATCCTGATCTTGAAGGCATGTCCTTGTGTGGGAGCACCCCTATGCAGTCTGTGTGTGCCCTGTGGCTTTGGTCAGAGAGCTGGATCTGAAGTGAGCACAGGCTTTGTCTTCCCCTTGGATGTCCAGCCACCACCTTGGTTGGTAAGACTGGATTTGGAGAGGCTAGAGCCAGAGCCAGGTGTGAGCCAGGGCTTCTCCTAGGCTCAGTGGCCATTACCACTTTAAGGGCTGGGGCTGGGGCAGGGACCAAGGGGCCTGTAGCATGAGCCCTGAGGTAGAATTTTTTGTCTCCAGGTTTTGTTGTTAGTCTCTTTCTAGATTGGGGTGATGACTGGGGCCTGAGGGCTTGGTGCTGCACTTCTGTGCTGGCTTAACTTTTTCCTCACCATGTGCACGTTAGATAGAGACTGGGTTGGAATCAGAGGTTTTGGTGCCACATTACTGAGATGGTTTCAGTCCACTGGGAATGGCGGTCTCCACCCTGGAACCAATTTTGTTCCCCACAAAAGGGGCAAGGACACACTTGCTAGCAATGGCTGCTTCCACCCTTGTCAGAGACAGGGCCAGTGTCCAAGCCAGCGTCATTCCTTCCAAGTGTGCACTCTCTCATTAGTAATGGCAAGAGAGACTGGAGTAAGAGCCTGGTGCAGGCTCGGGCATACTGGGGTTGTCCTGCAAGCCAGCCAGAGCCCCAGGCACTTTTCAATCTGTTGTCATCACACTGTGACCAGGAGTAAGCAAGCTTGTGCATGGGCTCTTCAAGAGCAGTCTTGGTTTCTTATAGATCTCCAGTAAGCCTCACTGGTTTTCAAACAAGCTAAGGGAGCTCATCTTCCTTTGTCAGACCCCATGGCTGCAGTGCCTAATATGTGGCTCATACCCTTCACTCCCCAGAGAGGATCCCAGAGCCCATGATGTCCTCCTCCTTTTCTGGGTCCCCAGCTAGGGATGTGGGACCCAACCAGATCACTTCTCCTCCCTTCCTGCCAGACTCTGCATGGATCTCTCTTTACAGCCCTGGTTGCAGAAAAGCCATTCTGCCAACCTCCAGCTCATATTCAGAAAGAGCTGCTCCCCATGTAGTTGTATTTTTGATGTGCTCGTGAGGGCAAGTGAGTTCAGTGTCCTCCTACTCTGCCATCTTAACATATTGTATACTGATTTTGTATACTGCATCTTTACTGAATTCATTTTTTAGTTCTAATTGTTTTATTGTCGTTGTTGAGTTTTCTACATATATGATCAGGCCATCTGCAAATAGAAATAACTTTACTTCTTCCTTTCAGATTTGGGTGCTTTTTATTCTTTTTACTTACCTAATTGCTCTAGCTAGGACTTCCAGTAATATGTTGAGCAGATGTTGAGAGTGGGCATCCTTGTTTTGTACCAGAAAGGTACAAAGGGAAAGCTTTATGTTTTTCTCCATTGATTATGATGTTAGCTGTGGGCTTTTCATATATGGTCTATAAGCTATGAGTTAATTTTCTTTTACACCTTTTCGTTGAGTTTTAATCATAAATGTATGTTGAACGTTGTCAAGTGCTTTTTCTTTGCCTATTAAGATAATCGTGTGGTTTTATTCTTTCATTTAATTATTTTGTATCACACTGATTATTTGCATATGTTAAACCAACATTGCATCCCAGGGATAAATCCCTCTTGGTCATGGTGTATGATCCTTTTAATGTGCTGTTAAAATTGGTTTGCTAGTATTTTATTGAGAATTTATGCCTCTTTACTCATCAGTAATATTGACCCTTAATTTTTTTCTTGTAGCATCTTTATCTGGAATTATTATCAGTGTAATGCTGGGCTTGTAAAATGAGTTTGGGAGTACTCCCTCCTATTCAATTTTTGGAAGAGTTTGAAAAAGATTGGAGTTAACTTATTAGACATTGGTAAAATTCAACAGAGAAACTATCTGGAGCTGGGTTGTTGTTGTTGGTGCTGGTGGCTTTTTTGTTTCTTGTTTTCGTTTTTTTGGTTGGGAGGTTTTTGATTACTGATTCAACTTTGTTAATAGTAATTGATTTATCCATGTTTCTATTTCTTCTTGATTGAGTTTTGGTAGGTTGTATATTTCTAGGAATTTATCAGCTTCCTCTAGGTTATCCAGTCTGTTCATGTATAATTGTGCTTATTAGTCCTGTGTGATCCTTTATATTACTGAGGTACCATTTAAATGCCTGCTCTTTTATTCCTGATTTTATTTATCTAAGTCTTCTCTCTTTTATCTTTGTCTAATTAAGGTTTTGTTGATTTTATCTTTTCAAAAAAAACCAACCTTAGTTGTGTCGATTTTTTTTCTATTGCTTTCTAATCCTCCACTTGATTTTTTATTTATTTATTTATTATTTCCTTCTGCTAACGTTGTTTTTTTTTTTTTTTTTTTTTTTTGCAGTATGCAGGCCTCTCACTGTCGTGGCCTCTCCCGTTGTGGAGCACAGGCTCCGGACACGCAGGCTCAGTAGCCATGGCTCACAGGCCCAGCCGCTCTGCGGCATGTGGGATCCTCCCGGACTGGGGCACGAACCCGTGTCCCCTGCATCAGCAGGCAGACTCTCAACCACTGTGCCACCAGGGAAGCCCCCTTCTGCTAACTTTTGACTTGGTTTGTTCTTTTTCTAGTTCCTTGAGGTGTAAAATTAGATTGTTTATTTGATACTTTGTATTTTTAAAATATAAACTTCCCTCTTAGTACTACTTTTGCTGCATTCCATAGTTTCAGTATGTTTTATTTTCATTTTTATTTCTCTCCAGATACTTTTTAAATGTTCTTTTGATTTCCTCTCTTGATTTTCCTCAATGGTTGCTCAAGAGAGTATTGCTTATTTTCCACATATTTATAAATTTTTCCATTTTCTTGCTGTCATTGATTTCTAGTTTTATTTCACTGTGGTTGGAAAAGATACTTGGTATAATTTTAATCTTCATAAATTTGTCAAGACTTGGTTTGTGACCTAACATGAGATATATCCAGAAAAATGTTATATGTGTGCTTGAAAAGAATGTGTATTCTTCTGCTGTTAGGTAGAAATTTCTGTAAGTTTCTGTTATGTCCATTTGGTTTATAGTGTTGTTCAAGTAAGATTTTTCTTTATTGCTTGTCTGTCTGGATGTTGTGTCCATTATTGTAAGTGGGATATTGAATTCCCCTACTATTATTGTATTGCTGTCAATTTCTGCCTTCAGATCTGTCAATGTTTTCTTTATACATTTAAGTGTTCTGCTACTGGGTACACATATATTTATAAACGTTATATCTTCCTATTGAATTGACCCTTTTATTATTATATAATGACCTTCATTTCTAAAAATAGTTTAAGACTTAAAGTCCATTTTTTCTGATATAACTATAGCCACTTTCACTTTATTTTGGTTACCATTTGCATGGTATATCTTTTTCCATCACTTCACTTTCGACCAAATCATATTGCTGGATCTTATTTTTTTATCCATTCATCCATTCAGTGCAGTTTAATTGGTGAGTTTAATCCATTTACATTTAAAGTCAAGCACAGTGACTACTCTAATTCCATTTCTATAACATCAAGTATAACATACGTAGATGGAAACCTACTACTTTTTTTTTCACAAAGATGGATAACTGGAGTTAAGTCAGCTTATAGTTAACCAGGAAAATTAACCATTTACTAAGTTAGAAATTAGGTAACCAGTATAGCTCTCAAAATATTTTTTGTTGTCTTGTTATAAAGGAACAACATAGAAGTTTTATAGAAAGTCTTTTTCAGAAACTGGTATACCTGAGAAAAACATGACAGAAGTTATTCCTTGAGATCCTACTAATTTTTATTGGTACAAAAAATTCTTTTTATTTGCAAGTGGCTTCCTGTAAAATGTTGGTCACTTCCGAGACACCAAAAAATGTTAAAGCCAGTATCAGTTAAGAGAGGCGTTAAGACTAGGAAATTTATCATAAGTTTATTACTGTATCCTCATCATAAAAACAACTTTATTCCAGAGGTTAAATAAAATAAAATTCCTGGGTTTCCCTGGTGGCCCAGTCGTTAAGAATCCTCATGCCAATGCAGGGGACATGGGTTCGAGCCCTGGTCCAGGAAGATCCCACCTGCTGTGGAGCAACTAAGGCCATGTGCCACAACTACTGAGTCTATGCTCTAGAGCCCATGAGCCACAACTACTGAGCCAGCGTGCCACAACTACTGAAGACCACATGCCTAGAGCCAGTGCTACACAACAAGAGAAGACACTGCAATGAGAAACCTGCACACCGCACTGAAGAGTAGCCCCCGCTCACGACAACTAGAGAAAGTCCATGCATAGCAATGAAGACACAACACAGCCAAAAATGAACATAAATTTAAAAAAATTCCTGTTACAAAACAACATTGAAGTGGAGGAAGAATGAAAAGATTAAACATTTTGGACTTAACCATATATGGGATTGAAACTTAGCTCTGCCACTTACTAGCTTTGCGATTATGGGCAAAGCCAAAACACTCTGTTCCTCTGTTTCCCAATCTGAAAAAATTGGAATATTAAAATTTCCCTTTTTTCCAAAAATTTGGTAAGAAATAAATGAGTTAACATGAGAGATAGAAGATGAAAAAATTTGGGGGATATAATGTACAACATTGTTATTAGCGTTAATGATACTCCATTAAATACTTGAAAGTTGCTAAGAGATACAATCTTAAAATTTCTCACTACACAAAAGAAATGATAATTATGACATGATAGAGGTGTTAGTTAACATGGTTGTGATAATCATATTGCAATGTATAAGTGTATCAAATCAACACTTTGTACACCTCAAACTTATACAATGTAAAACTGAGCATGTTTCCATTTATTCCCCATTGTGAGCACTGGTTGAAGACCATTCTCACTATAATTCACCACGAAAACTTCAGCTTTAAATGAGTCTATCATACTGATTTAACTCAATAATGTCCCTCTTTAATTTCTCTCTCCTTTTCCCTCCAAAATAAAGACTTACCATGCTTGAAATTCTAGAAGCTGAAAAGAAGAGAGAAAAGGCTGCTACTTATTTACCTATCACATTATATTGAATTTAACTGCAAACACAGATTGGAAGCCTGTGGTTCCTAAGACTATCCTAGGTTGCCCCTTATCATTCCCCACTAAAACTATATTTTATTTATTTATTTATCCATTCATGTATGTTGACAGTTATAATCCCACTTACTTCCAAAAGAGATCTCAAGGGTGATCTTATGATCAAGTCAAGGTACAGTTATCACAGGGTCAAGGAAAAAAAAAACAGTTACTAAGAAAGGAGGGGTCATTCCATTCCACAGGCATCTTTCTCTTTTCTCCCATTTTTCCATCTCTTTTTCTGTGTTTCTTCTTGTTCTACATCTTTAGCCCCTGCCAATAATTCCTCAGGTCTCCCAGCACTCTCACTTATCTAAGGAGGTGGTACTCCAGCTTGAAGCAAAGGTGGATTCTCAGAACTGCATTTCAGTGGCAAATTATTTAGAGAAAAATTAAGAAGGCTGAGGTGAAATTGAAGGAAGCAGCTTTTAGCAATCAAAAGGTGCAATAATTAGCACTATAAAAATTAGAATTTAACCCCACCACAAAAAAACAATGGAGATAAATCAATGTTTACTGAAATGGGATTCTGAGCCATAATAGTTTTCTAATTTCAATGTACAAGTTAGAGGTAGGGTTAAGCCTCCTTTTATACTAACTGCTGATAATCAAAGTATACATATTATTCTTTCCTCTCCCCTCAGCCCTCCTCTCTCCCTTCCCAGAATAAAGCAATGAGAGTCACCTGCTTTGGATTCCTGAAGACACTCACCTGTATTAGAATTAAGATCATCAGGCTCTGATTCGGTCCCATTTTGGCTTCCATTTCCCTGAAGAGTGTTCATAGCCATAAGCTTTATCTTCTGCAGCTTCATCGCCTCAGCCATTGTTGCAGCTGTTATACCTAAAACCATAACCATTCCTTTTAAAACAGGGGCCATGTCTTAATGTAATTGAAGACTGGATACATTTCTTTAACAGGCCTATGCTGCACAGCACAAGCCAAAAGTAAGCCCAAGTCTAATTTATGAATAATATTCTTTAACAAAGTAATTTTCAACTCCTGTAATAACTTCTTACAATGGACAGTTTAAACATCTGAAAAAGCATTAAATATGGGTCTGATTCCCAATTGAAAACAGCACAGAGAAAACAAACAGCATAATGTGAAAATTGTCTGAGAAATTTCAAAACTCTTGCTAATGTGTTCTGGTGTCTATTAAGAGCTCTGGACAGTTGTTTTAGACAGAGCTCACCATGCACTAAAATCCATCTAAAACAACATTGTCGGAGGAAGCACTCTGAAATGCTAGAAGGAACAACTTTCTAGTGAATATCCTTGCTAGCACTTCTACTAAAGAACTGGCTACCTTCCTTATGAGAGTTACCTTAGAAAGAAGAATTAAGGGGAGGAAACACAAAGTTGTCTTTATACCCTTTTACTGACTTCCTTCTTATATACTGAGGGACCAAATAAATGAAAACATGGCAGGCCACCTCTGAAAGTGTGCCAGCCCTTGTAGTATAATTACATTCTTTTGTATTAATATAAGGCAATTTTTAAAACTCTATATAATGGTACAAAGAGGTAGGAATAAAAAACCCAAAGATAAAATATGAGTGCATAAGTTTGAAATTCTTCCTCCTAGGAAGTCTATATCCAGCAAAACCATAGAAATATAACCGGAAATTGGTACTAAAAATAGATCAATCTGTACTCCACTAATGCCCTTCAAGACGTCTAGTGAATTCAACTAAATTATTTTTAAATAGTATTGAAATCCTTAACCATCTATTGGTGCACTGGTACCACGGGCCAAAAAGAAAAAAAAAAAAAAAAACTCTGGCAGATTTAAAACAGTATTTTAGAATTCAGTGAAATCATTCTCCCCTGCAAATGCAAATCAAAGAAAAGAAGGCATGTATTGGTTGTTGCAAAAGAGTGGAGGTTCCTTAAAAAAGTAAAAATAGAAATACCATATGACCCAGCAATCCCATTACTGGGATATACCCTGAGAAAACCATAATTCAAAAAGACACACACACCCCAATGTTCACTGCAGCACTATTTACAATACCCAGAACATGGAAACAACCTAAATGTCCACCAACAGATGAATGGATAAAGAAGATGTGGTACATATATACAGTGGAATATTACTCAGCCATTAAAAGGAGTGAAATTGGGTCATTTGTAAAGACGTGAATGGACCTAGAGACTGTCATACAGAGTGAAGTAAGCCAGAAAGAGAAAAACAAATATTGTATATAAACACATATGTGGAATGGTACAAATGAGTGGTATAGATGAAAATGGTACAGATGAACCCACTTGCAAAGCAGAAATAGAGACATAGATGTAGAGAACAAACATGTGGACCAGGGTGTTAAGGAGGGGTGGGGTGAATTGGGAGATTGGGATTGACATATATACACCACTAGGTATAAAATAGATAACTAATGAGAACCCACTGTATAGCACGGGGAACTCTGCTCAGTGCTCTGTGGTGACCTAAATGGGAAGGAAATCCAAAAAGAAGGGTGTATGTGTATACATATAGCTGGTTCACTTCGCTGTGTAGCAGAAGCTAGCACAACATTGTAAAGCAACTATACCCCAACTAAACAAAAAAGGAAATATAACTACTATTATTAGCAAAATCTGATTCTAAGGGACAGGGTGAATCCTTATCAAAGGTGTAAGGGGAAGTAAGTACAGCCTAGAACATCTAACTGTCTATGTTTGGTGGAATCACTGAGATTCTGCTTTGCCACTCTGAACTTTTTACAATACATGGAAAACACAAAATGAAACAAAGTTTTCACCACACTAGCTTGTCTATGAATCATGGCAAAGAAAGTATCTGAAAGGAAATTGCTTTAATATCTGAAATGATGGTATACATTTGCACATTTTCTAGATAGTCCCAGAGATTTTCTTGCCATATTTAGCATTACTGAATTACAATCACTCAAATTGGCCTGCCCAAAATCCTAGGGTAACACTGGGCAGAAAATATGATGGCAATGATTTAAACAAAGGGATCCTGCTTAGGACTGCTAGGGACGAGCACCCTCAAAATGAAAATGTATCAGGAAAAGTTTCCAAAATTTATATCATCTCCCCTGACTAGCAATTCAGAACTGGATCTTGACTCTAATAATTATTGAATTACTAGTTGTTCCATTATTGGTAGTATAAATAGTGGATTTTTGTGAACAATGTATGCATTCTTGTGCTGTGAAAAATAAAAGTTGACAAAATGTAGACAAGAAATTCCAGGTAAAATGTGTGTCTCACACAATGACACTAAGAATTAATGAGCAAGAGTCTCCTCATATTTTTATTCATAAAAAGGTGGTAAGTTCCAATATCTATGCATTCTTTCAAGCAAATGCTATCTGTATGATATCAGTGAAGAAAAAATCAGTGAGCAAATTCAGAAAGTAACTTTAAGGTGGTAAAGAATCATAATATAATAGCACTACAAAGATATTTAGGAGACATCTAGTTCAATCTCTTCATTTTGAAGATGAGGAAATAGTCTCACAATGACATGTCATAGATAAGTTATTTAGGGGAAAATATGGACCAAAACACAAGTTTCCTGATGGGATCTAGATGTATTTGTTTAAGTACTGAAGTAGTTCAAACATGAATTAATGAAACTCTCTAAAGGGATATGATTCCCTTATCACATACAATCTCATATTATTACTTGTATTTTTATATCTCCTTACATTTGATTTGAAGTTTAGAGGCCTAGCCTCTAACTCATGTTTTATATTGCCTCATGGTCCATATTGCATTGACTTTAAACTTATGAAATCTTAAATCCTATTTGTTGAGTCTTCAGTACAGCATCTGAATATCTGTCTTTGGGGAAAACCATAATCAAACACATGGAAAGCAATGGAAAAGGTGTTATGGTTTATTTGATATTTTATTAGCAATTTATCCTTTTATTCAACTGTTCAGTTAAATTCTTTTTTTTTTTTTTTTTTTTTTTGTGGTACATGGGCCTCTCACCGTTGTGGCCTCTCCTGTTGTGGAGCACAGGCTCCGGACGTGCAGGCTCAGTGGCCATGGCTCACGGGTCCAGCCGCTCCACGGCATGTGGGATCTTCCCGGACCGGGGCATGAACCCGCGTCCCCTGCATCGGCAGGTGGACTCTCAACCACTGCCCCACCAGGGAAGCCCTGTTCAGTTAAATTCTTAACCTCAGGATGTGGCTCAGTATAACAATGATGGATTTAAAATAGCAAATTAGCTCCTGGCACCAAGTTCTCAAAATGCAGCCCTGGAATAACATATACAAAGAACAAGCTGATTCAGGAGCTGCTGAGTTATATTTTACTTGGGAACCAGAATTTCAGCTCGCATTATACCAGTAGAAAATGGTAAGCTTAATGAGAATGAAACATGCCTTTAAAAATGAAAATGACATAATTATAGGTAAATATCTATATAAACATCTAGAAGCATAAAAGTTGTCTTTTTCAGTGACTGAGTTTGAAAATGGTAACTTTTACATTTTGTTCAAATTATATATATTTAACTGATTGAAAATAATTAGTCAAGGCAGAGACTCAGTGTTACTGGGAAAATATTCACCTTTTGCATTTTCTGATACTTGCACATTTACTTCTGTAACCTCAGCACCTTTCATTTTTGTTCACCTACTTTCATAATTGGCTCATGTCTAGTCACTATAATTATTGACCAAGTCATAATGTACAGCCTTTATGATCATTTACATTCACTTTCTAATCTAAAATTCAATATAACAGTATGAAAGTGTCCAACATATCATAATTTCATGTGTATGCACATGTGCACACACGTGTGTGTGATTGATTCTTATTATTGTTGATAAGTATACAAGCTCCAAATTCAGACTTAGAGTGGTGAAAATAGTTCTTAAGAGTCACAAGAACTTTAATGAATATCTAAACTAACCCCTCCATTTTACAAATGAAAAACTGAGTCCTAGAGAGGAAAAGTGAGGGACTTAATACAACACAGACAGTAGAGCTAGGATGAGAACTCATGTCTCCTGACATGTACCCTTAGTGCTTTGTCCACTAAATCCCACCTTCTTAATCTTGATTTTAATTTCTTTAAAACTCTCTAAATGGGTTTGAAGAGAGGCATTATAAGTCACTGACCAAAACAAGAGAAAAATCATGTCATATAATTTCTCAAGGATTCAGTTACTCAATATGAAAAATGAAAGGGTTGGACTAAGTGGTCTTTACAGTCCTTTATGAAGCAATAATTCTGACTAGATTTACTTTGTACTGTATAGTTTTGTCATACTTCTGGTTTTGTATAGATGTTATCCATGCATGCTCTAAAGCAAAATTTTTCTTGGACTCCTTTCTCACTAGTAAACAAGCATTAGACTTATAAATTTATGTGAGCTATAGTCCTCAACCTAGAAGTGCAGTGGGGAAAAAAATCCATGCTACGTAGAAAAATTTACAAGGGGAAAAATGTGAATTTGGATTTGCAGCAGTGATTGAACAAAAATTAAGGCAATTTTATAGTTTCCTAATTGGTTATACTGTGCCTATCTCTTCATATTAGTTTGAAAGCTTTTCTGTCAAAACTGTGAATAAGTAAATTAACTAAAGGAGAACTATGAGTAATCAAATCTTGAGGTTTACAATTAAATGAAATGGTGGGTCAGTTCACTGCAACATGGTTTTATATTTTAAAAAAAGCATTTAATTAAATTAATGAAGTGTTGCATTAATAATATCCCTCCAAAAAAGAAAAGCAGTTTAGAACAAAATTCCAGGTTGCCAAGCAACTGTTTATTTTCCTGTAGACGTTTCTGAAAATGCATAAAAGGCATTTTTAAATGTCTTTGAAAGTCTAATAATCTCTTCAAATGTTCCAATTATATCTAATGTTAAAAGATTAAAAGCAAGAAAGAAACATGCTATTGAACCTATATCAACATCTTCCGAATTATTTTCCATTTGCCTGTTTGTTTCATAAAATGTTAAAAGAGAATTGTTTTTAAAAAAAGGGGAGAGGGGGAAGATGGCAGAAGAGTAAGACATGGAGATCACCTTCCTCCCCAAAGATACATCAGAAATACATCTACACATGGAACAACTCCTACAGAACACCTACTGAAAGCTGGCAGAAGACCTCAGACCTCCCAAAAGGCAAGAAACTCCCCACGTACCTGGTTAGGGCAAAATAAACAGAGACAAAAGAATAGGGACGGGAACTGCACCAGTGGGAGAGAGCCATGAAGGAGGAAAGGTTTCCACGCACTAGAAGCCTCTTCATGGGCAGAGACTGCGGGTGGCGGAGGGGGGGACTTTTGGAGCTGCGGAGGAGAGCACAGCCACAGGTGCGGAGGGAAAAGCAGAGATTCCCGCACAGAGGATCGGTGCCGACCTGCACTCACCAGCCTGAAAGGCTTGTCTGCTCACCCACCGGGACGGGGGGTCAGAACGCAGGGAGAGAACTGGCGGCCTGAACACAGCCTGAAGGGGTTATTGCACCACAGCTAGCCGGGACAGAGTCCGGGAAAAAGTCTGGAACTGCCAAAGAGGCAAGAGACATTTTCTTCCCTCTTTGTTTCCTGGTGAGCGTGGAGAGAGGATTTAGAGTGCAGCTTAAAGGAGCTCCAGAGACAGGCGCGAGCCGTGGCTAACAGTGAGGAGCACAGAGATGGGCATGAGATGCTAAGGCTGCTGCTGCCACCAACTAGAAGCCTGTGGGCGAGCACAGGTCACTCTCCACACCTCCCTTCTGGGGAGCCTGTGCAGCCCGCCACTGCCAGGGTCCCGGGATCCAGGGACAACTTCCCTGGGAGAACGCATGATGCACCTCAGGCTGGTGCAACGTCACGCCGGCCTCTGCTGTCACAGGCTCACCCCACACTCCGTACCCTTCCCTCCACCCAGCTGGAGTAAGCCAGAGACAACGAATCAGCGGCTCCTTTAACCCCTTCCTGTCGGAGCGAAGAACAGACGCCCTCCGGTGACCTACACGCAGAGGCCGGGCCAAATCCAAAGCTGAGCCCCTGGGAGCTGTGAAAACTAAGAAGAGAAAGGGAAATCTCTCCCAGCAGCCTCAGGAGCAGCGGATTAAACCTCCACAATTAACTTGATGTACCCTGCATCTGTGGAATAACTAAATAGACAACAAATCATCCCAAATTGAAGAGGTGGACTTTGAGAGCAATATTTATTATTTTTTCCTCTTTTCCTCTTTTTGTGAGTGTGCATGTGTAAGCTTCTGTGTGACATTTTGTCTGTATAGCTTTGCTTTCACCATTTGTCCTAGGATTCTATCCGTCCGTTTTATGGTGTTGCTTTGTTTGTTTGTTAAGTTTTTTAAAAAAAAATTTAAAAATTACTTTTTTCTTTTAAAAACTTTATTTTATTTTACCTTATTTTATTTTATCCTTTTTCTTTCTTTCTCCTTTTTCTCCCATTTATCTGAGCCATGAGGATGGAAGGCACTTAGTGCTACATACAGGAGTCAGTGCTGTGCCTCTGAGGTGGGAGAGCTATCTTCAGGACACTGGTCCACAAGAGACCTTCCAGCTGCACGTAATATCAAATGGCAAAAATCTCCCAGAGATCTTCATCTCAAAACCAACACCCAGCTTCACTCAACGACCAGCAAGCTACAGTGCTGGACACCCTATGCCAAACAACTAGCAAGACAGGAACGCAATCTCACCAATTAGCAGAGAGGCTGCCTAAAATCATAAGTCCACAGATACCCCAAAACACACTACCAGACGTGGACGTGCCCACCAGAAAGACAAGATCCAGCCTCATCCACCAGAACACAGGCACTAGTCCCATCCACCAGAAAGCCTACACAACCCACTGAAACAACTTTAGCCACTGGGGATGGACACCAAAAACAACGGGAACTACGAACCTGCAGCCTGCAAAAAGGAGACCCCAAACACAGTAAGATAAGCAAAATGAGAAGACAGTAAAACACACAGAAGATGAAGGGGCAAGATAAAAACCTACCACACCTAACAAATGAAGAGGAAATAGGCAGTCTACCAGAAAAAGAATTCAGAATAATGATAGTAAAGATGATCCAAATTCATGGAAATAGAATAGAGAAAATGCAAGAAACATTTAACAAGGACCTAGAAGAACTAAAGATGAAACAAGCAATGATGAACAACAAAATAAATGAAATTAAAAACACTCTAGAAGGGATCAATAGCAGAATAACTGAGGCAGAAGAACAGATAAGTGACCTGGAAGATAAAATAGTGGAAATAACTACTGCAGAGCAGAATAAAGGGAAAAGAATGAAAAGAACTGAGGACAGTCTCAGAGATTTCTGGGACAACATTAAACACACCAACATTCGAATTATAGGTGTTCCAGAAGAAGAAGAGAAAAATAAAGGGAATGAGAAAATATATGATGAGATTATAGTTGAAAACTACCTTAAAATGGGAAAGGAAATAGTTAATCAAGTCCAGGAAGCACAGAGAGATCCATACATGATAAATCCAAGGAAAAACACGCCAAGACACATATTAATCAAACTGTCAAAAATTAAATACAAAGAAAACATATTAAAAGCAGCAAGGGAAAATCAAGAAATAGCACACAAGGGAATCCCCATAAGGTTAACAGCTGATTATTCAGCAGAAACATTGCAAGCCAGAAGGGACTGGCAGGACATATTTAAAGTGATGAAGGAGAAAAACCTACAACCAAGATTACTCTACCCAGCAAAGATCTCATTCAGATTTGATGGAGAAATTAAAACCTCTACAGACAAGCAAAAGCTGAGAGAGTTCAGCACCACCAAACCAGCTTTACAACAAATTCTAAATAAGTTTCTCAAGGCAAGAAACACAAGAGAAAGAAAAGACCTACAAAAACGAACCCAAAATAATTAAGAAAATGGGAATAGGAACATACATATCGATAATTACCTTAAGTGTAAATGGACTAAATGCTCCCAACAAAACACAGACTAGCTGAATGGATATAAAAACAAGAACCATATATATATGCTGTCTACAAGAGACCCACTTCATACCTAGAGACACATACAGACTGAAAGTGAGGGGATGGAAAAAGATATTCCATGCAAATGGAAACCAAAAGAAAGCTGGCATAGTAATTCTCATAACAGACAAAATAGACTTTAAAATAAAACTATTAGAAGAGACAAAGAACGATACTACATAATGATCAAGGGATCGATCCAAGAAGAGGATATAACAATTGTAAATATTTATGCATCTAACGTAGGACCACCTCAATACATAAGGCAAATACTAACAGCCATAAAAGGGGAAATCGACAGTAATACATTCATAATAGGGGACTTTAACACCCCACTTTCACCAATGGACAGATCATCCAAAATGAAAATAAACAAGGAAACACAAGCTTTAAATGATACATTAAACAAGATGGACTTAATTGATATTTATCGGACATTCCATCCAAAAACAACAGAATACACATTTTTCTCAAGTGCTCATGGAACATTCTCCAGGATAGATCATATCTTGGGTCACAAATCAAGCCTTGGTAAATTTAAGAAAATTGAACTTGTATCAAGTATCTTTTCCGACCACAACGCTATGAGACTAGATATCAATTCCAGGAAAAGATCTGTAAAAAATACAAACACATGGAGGCTAAACCATACACTACTTAATAACGAAGTGATCACTGAAGAAATCAAAGAGGAAATCAAAAAATACCTAGAAACAAATGACAATGGAGACACAACGACCCAAAACCTATGGGATGCAGCAAAAGCAGTTCTAAGAGGGATGTTTATAGCAATACAATCTTACCTCATGAAACAGGAAACATCTCGAATAAAAATCCTAAACTTGCACCTAAAGCAATTAGAGAAAGAAGAACAAGAACCCCCAAAGTTAGCAGAAGGAAAGAAAGAATAAAGGTCAGATCTGAAATAAATGATAAAGAAATGAAGGAAACGATAGCAAAGATCAATAAAACTAAAAGCTGGTTCTTTGAGAAGATACACAAAATTGACAAACCGTTAGCCACACTCATCAAGAAAAAAAGCGAGAAGACAAATCAATAGAAATGAAAAAGGAGAAGTAACAACTGACACTGCAGAAATAAAAAAAATCGTGAGAGATTACTACAATCAACTCTATGCCAATAAAATGGACAACCTGGAAGAAATGGAAATATTCTTAGAAATTCACAACCTGCCAAGACTGAATCAGGAAGAAATAGAAAATATGAGCAGACAAATCACAAGCAGTGAAATTGAAACTGATTAAAAATCTTCCAACAAGTAAAAGACCAGGACGAGATGGCTTCACAGGTGAATTTATCAAACATTTAGAGAAGAGCTAACACCTATCCTTCTCAAACACTTCCAAAATATAGCAGAGAGAGGGACACACCCAAACTCATTCTACGAGGTCACCATCACCCTGATACCGAAACCAGACAAAGATGTCACAAACAAACTACAGGCCAATATGATGGATGAACATAGATGCAAAAATCCTCAACAAAATACTAGCAAACAGAATCGAACAGCACATTTAAAGGGTCATACAACATGATCAAGTGGGGTTTATTCCAGGAATTCAAGGATTCTTCAATATACGCAAATCAATCAATTTGATACACCATATTAACAACTTGAAGGAGAAAAAGCCATATCGTCATCTCAATGGATGCAGAGAAAACTTTCGACAAAATGCAACACCCATTTATGATAAAAACCCTCCAGAAAGTAGGCATAGAGGGAACTTACATCAATACAATAAAGGCCATATATGACAAAGTCACAGCCAACATAGTACTCAACAGTGAAAAACTGAAAGCATTTCCAATACGGTCAGGAACAAGACAAGGTTGCCCACTCGCACCACTCTTATTCTACATGGCTTTGGAAGTTTTAGCCACAGCAATCAGAGAAGAAAAGGCGATAAAAGGAATCCAAATCAGAAAAGAAGAAGTAAAGCTGTCACTGTTTGCAGATGACATGATACTATACATAGAGATTCTAAAGATGCTACCAGAAAACTACTAGAGCTAATCAATGAATTTGGTAAAATAGCAGGATACAAAATTAATGCTCAGAAATCTCTGGCATTCCTATACACTAATGATGAAAAATCTGAAAATGAAATTAGGAAAACACTCCCATATACCATTGCAACAAAAAGAATCAAATATCTCAGAATAAACTTACCTAAGGAGACAAAATACCTCTATGCAGAAAATTGTAAGACACTGATGAAAGAAATTAAAGATGGTACAAATAGATGGAGAGATATACCATGTTCTTGGGTTGGAAGAATCAACACTGTGAAAATGACTCTACTACCCAAAGCAATCTACAGGTTCAGTGCAATCCCTATCAAACTACCACCGGCATTTTTCACAGAACTAGAACAAAAAATTTCACAATTTTTATGGAAACACAAAAGACCCAGAATAGCTAAAGCAATCTTGAGAACGAAAAACGGAGCTGGAAGAATCAAGCTCCCTGCTCAGACTATACTACAAAGCTACAGTAATCAAGACAGTATGGTACTGGCACAAAAACAGAAATATAGATCAATGGAACAGCATAGAAAGCTCAGAGATAAACCCACGTACATATGGTCACCTTATCTTTGATAAAGCAGGCAGCAATGTACAGTGGAGAAAGGACAGCCTCTTCAATAACTGGTGCTTGGAAAACTAGACAGGTACATGTAAAAGTATGAGATTAGATCACATCCTAACACCATACACAAAAATAAGCTCTAAATGGATTAAAGACCTAAATGTAAGGCCAAAAAGTATCAAACTCTTAGAGGAAAACATAAGCAGATCACTCTATGACATAAATCACAGCAAGATCCTTTTTGGTCCACCTCCTAGAGAAATGGAAATTAAAACAAAAATAAACAAATGGGACCTAATGAACCTTCAAAGTTTTTGCACAGCAAAGGAAACCATAATCAAGACCAAAAGACAACCCTCAGAATGGGAGAAAACATTTGCAAATGAAGCAACTGACAAAGGATTAATCTCCAAAATTTACAAGTAGCTCATTCAGCTCAATAACAAAAATCAAACAACCCAATCCAAAAATGGGCAGAAGACCTAAATAGACATTTCTCCAAAGAAGATATACAGACTGCCAAGAAACACATGAAAGAATGCTCAACATCATTAATCATTAGAGAAATTCAAATCAATACTACAATGAAATATCATCTCACACCAGCCCGAATGGCCATCATCAAAACATCTAGAAACAATAAATGCTGGAGAGGGTGTGGAGAAAATGGAACACTCTTGCACTGCTGGTGGGAATGTGAATTGGTACAGCCACTATGGAGAACAGTATGGAGGTTCCTTAAAAAACTACAAATAGAACTACCATTTGACCCAGCAATCCTACTACTGGGCATATACCCTGAGAAAACCATAATTCAAAAAGAGGCATGTACCACAATGTTCATTGCAGCTCTATTTACAATAGCCAAGAGATGGAAACAACTTAAGTGTCCATCATCGGATGAATGGATAAAGAAGATGTGGCACATATATAGAATGGAATGTTACTCATCCATAAAAAGAAACGAAACTGAGCTATTTGTAATGAGGTGGATGGACCTAGAATCTGTCATACAGAATGAAGTAAGTCAGAAAGAGGAAGACAAATACCGTATGCTCACACATATATATGGAATTTAAGAAAAAATAATGTCATGAAGAACCTAGGCGTAAGACAGGAATAAAGACACAGACCTACTAGAGAATGGACTTAAGGATATGGGGCGGGGGAAGGATAAGCTGTGACAAAGTGAGAGAGTGGCATGGACATATATACACTACCAAACTTAAAATAGATAGCTAGTGGGAAGCAGCCGCAAAGCACAGGGAGATCAGCTCGGTGCTTTGTGACCACATAGAAGGGTGGGATAGGGAGGGTGGGAGGGAGGGAGACGCAAGAAGGAAGAGATATTGGAACATATGTATATGTATAACTGATTCACTGTGTTATAAAGCAGAAACTATCACACCATTGTAAAGCAATTATACTCCAATAAAGCTGTAAAAAAATACGAAATAAATTTTAAAAAAGGGGAGGTGAGGGATGAGGGATTTCCATGAGCAATTGAGAGAACACTGGGTTGAAAATAACAAACTTCATATAGCCCATACTGTATGCCACACACGGTTGTAAGTTCTTTACATATTTATTTATTTAATTTTCACAAAAACTTTCAGAGGGTAGTACCAACACTATTTCCATTTTTCAGATAAGTAAACAATCACAGAAACTGAAAAAGAGATCTAATGTCACATAGCTAATAAACCTTGAAGTTGGGGTTTAAACTCAGGTACATTGGCTCCAGGCTTCTTTAATGCAGGTAGTTTCAAAGCTTACAATATGCTAATATTTACTGTGATTTTCCAAAAGAGGCAGAGAGCACACTACATTTTCTAAACTTTTTGAATAATGAAACTCATTTTTATGGAATACCTATTCAATATATATTGATATATATCAGGATTTTTCACAGTTTACACAAAGCTAATTACTATCTTGTTGAGTAATCATCAGTTATACTTGTCTTTGGTGATATCCTTTTAAATAAGAAATGTTCCAGGTTTTTAAACATAATCACTGACAATCATTAATTATGTTGTTGGCACCATTCAATAGGCCATTTCTTATTTATGAAAATTTGAGGTATGAAAATGCTTCTAATGGCATGTACAACTTCTTATAAGTTATACACGTCCCTGGGTACTTTATTTGAGCATTTTTATAGAGTAGACCTTTCAAGATAATTTCTAAGGCCTTGCAGCCCTGACCTCCCATTGGTCTCATTTTCAAACCAGCAATGGCACACCCAGCAAATCCCATCATAAGTCTAGGAGAGGGTATGCATTAGATATAGATTAAGGGTGACAAAACACCTCAAAATTCTGACATTAGGACAAGAGTAGCTGTCCCCATAACTAGTTAGTTCAAGAAGGCAGGAAGCTAAGAACAGTTACAGCAGCCTCCTTCCAGAGCCCTTCTATCCTCAAGTGCAGGATTTCTTCAAATAGACCAGCCAACCAGATAAGAAACCTACCTGCTAGTCTATGAAATATGGTCTCTCAGATACCTATCAAATTCAATAAGCCAGAGAAATACTTAAAAGCTAACAGTTCATATACCAAAATGAGTTTGAATACTGTTTCACTAGTCAACTTATTTTACTTTTTCTACTTAGTCTCAAAGAGATTTTTGACACTTTATAAAACATATTTAGGTGTTAGCTTCAGTAGCTCATAAGTTAAAATTAGAACAAAACAGAGAAAATTACCATGGCCCCTGCACAAGGATAAAATGCAAGTTTGTGGAATGTTCCATATTTTTGATGATAGTTACACAACAATGTGAATGTATTGTACTAAATGCCACTGAACAGTATTGTTACAATTGTAAAGTTTATGCTACGTGTATTTCATCAGAGCAAAAGAAAACATATTTGGTCAAGTCAGTGATCTCTTATAAATCAAAACTGATAACAAGGATATAAAAGAAGAAAAAGATTATTAATTCTGGCATACTACCAAATTTGTGGCTATTTTTCTCCCATAGTTGCTCAAAGAAAGTATTTAAGTTTCATTTCAAGCATGTTAACCAAAATTAATTTCTATTTTGAAATGTGCTTGACTCTATGGTGCCAATAAAAATATATATTATACAATAAAATACATAACATTTGAACTATAACTTTAATTTATAGAAACAGACAGTCACAGAAAAAAGTCACATTCTTAGAAGAAAGCTGAAAAAAAAATAGTGATCCATTAGCTCAATTTAATTTTGACTAGCAAATCAATAATAACAGTAATCAACTGAAGTGAGGCCTACATTTAGATGATTTGGTATTGCTCTGCAGCAGATATCACCAATTAATAGAAATGAGAAAGATTAGCATTTACAGAATTAATAGGAGAGAAAGAGAAACAAACCTAGCCAAGTTCAAATTTATAACAAAAATAATTTGCCTTCAGATACATTCCAGATTGAAAAGGAA